>NW_005325928.1:0-1750 GCF_000412655.1 Myotis brandtii | reverse complement strand
CCCAACTCTACCAATAACTGACCAGGAACTAGCCAGTTCCCCTGTGTAATCTCAGGGTTACCCTTCATCTAATGCAAGGTAGGAGTAATGACCTCTGAGCTCCCTACATCTATTATTTTATGTATTCCTGCTCCATTTTTAACTCTTTGCAGAAGTCCCACAGCCACCATGAAGGCCCAACTTATCCCTTGTTTGACCCTGAACAAGTAGCTATAAAATGTGAGAGTCGGACCAGATAAACTCTAAAGTTCCTTTGAGACTTGACATACTATTGTTTTAGGAGTGCACTTCTTTACTATTATTATTTTAGTACCTCATTTATTCAGAGGCCAGACTAGTAGCAACTTGGACCTTGGACCCCATGTGCAAAAATCTTCCAAACAATGAAAATAGCTCCCCACAGAATTTATTTAAGTAAAGCCCCTGTACTTTCCTTTCTCCTTAGGCTCTTATGCAGCACTTTATTGACTCTTATTCAACAAATAATTCCAACATGTTTAATCATAGATAGTTGTCAAGGCTTAGAGAAGGTTAGATATGGAGAATTAGAACTGAGAGTGGGTAGGACAGCCATTAGTATTAGGAAAAAATGCTGCTGATAATGTGAGATGAAAAAGAAAAACTCTTTAGGTCCAATAGAATGACATTATATTAGGGCAGGTCTCAAGGAACTTGGTAGAAAATACAGAGATCTACATATAATTTTCTACATGTATATATTTTTCTCTTTCTTCTTGCAAAAAAAGGAATAAATTAATTGGGTAATTTATGTAATATTGCTGCTGTTGCTAGTTTTAGGTGGGAACTTGTCCTCTTGTTTTTCTCTTAAGCTATTTCAACAACGTCATCTATAACAAGTAATACCTCTAAGGGGATATGCTGTTAAGATTTTAAGAGATGAAAAATGAGACCATCAAGGTGACTTTTCCCCCTAATCATCTCGTCTTGGATTTGCCGGTGTTGTCTCTTCAACACTGAGAGGTGTCGTGTAAGGACTCAGGATCCTATTGTTCATCAGAACATGGACCAATCTGCCGTCCCGGAACAGAGAGCCAAGCTGTCTTTTCTTGGAGGATTCTTGGGAACAGATACTAGCTGATCTCAGCTCTGCCATTCACCAGCTGCATGAGCTTGGGCAAGACATGCCCCTCCCTGGGCCTGACTTTCCTGATCTATAAAATGAAGGCTTTGGTAGATTATCCCTCAGAACATTGCAGCTCTGAGATTTTATGTTTATAACTTTCCATTGTTATCCATCCCGCATCTATTATTCTGATTTCAAGAATCTTCTTCCTGTCCAATATCTCCTCCTCTGATTACATTTCCTCTATTTGTGCTCTGTGTGGGGTCATGGCAAACTTTATAGCAATTCCCTCCTTGCCTGTAAAGTTTCTGTTCCAGATAATCATAAAAGATTGAGAAAGTTAAAACCCACCCCTTTAGCCTGGCCTATAAGGCCTGTGTAATCTCGCTCCATTCTGCCTGTCCACAATGCATTTATTTCCCCTTCCCCTTCTGCACGAATTTTCTGTTACAGCTAAATCAGATATTCTATCCACCTCCTCCTCTTTACGGCTCAGTTCTCTAATATTATCCACCTCGTGACTCTTTGCTGACCTCTCAACTTCACTTCAATATTGCTTCTTATCTGAAGCACTAGTTTGGCCCTAGTTTTTTTTTCATTACTGGATTTTCTGGTTAGTTTCTTTATCTTCCCAAGCAAATTACAAGCTACTTGACTCAGTATCAG
>NW_005325927.1:0-1750 GCF_000412655.1 Myotis brandtii | reverse complement strand
CCCCTTTTGTGCCGAAATCTCAGCTGCTCCAAAGAGAATCCGTTACTAGAAAAAGTGCCAAGGCTGGCCAGCGTTTCCGGGTCTGACATTCGTGCGTGGGACTAGGGGGGGGAGACGCACAGTGTATCGAGCACGGAGCTTCTGTGGGTTTTGTCTCAGAAACCACACTGAAGAATTGCAAAGCTCAAATGAAGTGGGGCTCCTTCACTTTGGGGACTGGAGGGGGGGTGCTCCCAGGCCTGCTCTGCCTGGCTTTATTAACTCATCCGTAATTAGCCCATAGCTTCGATACAATGTAGCTCGTGCCATATGGGCTAATATCGCGCTGAACGGTACCCCCCGTGCAGGTGACAGGCTGTCACACTGAAGGGAGATTAGCATAAAACAAACAACAACACACCCTTAACGGCAGTGGTGCCATTTGCCACGCCAGAGTTATGGCCGTGTAAGCACTTCCATTAGAAACCCTTACTTTCAAAGATTTTATAAATTAGTCATTTACAACATCACTCTGGGCTGAAATAAAGCCCAGCCAATCAGCTCTCAGCCAGGGAGGCGGATGCTCAATGACACTCGGAATAAAACATGTGGCGATCGCCCCGAGTTCTGGCTGCGCGCTCTCTGTCCTCGGATTCTCTGAGCCAAACCCCAATGGCAGCTCTGGGTTGAATGGCAGAGATCAGCGGTCCGTGTGGGAAGAGATGTTTTCTACTGCTCTCCGGGCTGAGCAGGCGTCTCCATGGTGGCACGGAGCTGGCACTGAACACGCCTGTGTCCCCTGGAGGAGCGTGTCGCCTGCGAGGACTATGGACGAGCGTGTGGTCCCGGTTTGGGCTTCCCCCCAGGAAGGTGGCCCCATTCAAGGAGGTGGTCAGAGTGAGAGATATATCCCCGTGTTCTCTCCATCACAGGCTCTGAGAACCAAACAGCAGCGCGGACCCTGACAGTATTTGTATTTTTCCATCATCCAGGGGTCAAAACGGCAACATGTTGAGGGTCCTACACACGTCACGAGCGTTCAGGACTGGTCGACAGGACCTGGCTGGGCCTGGCTCGTGTGTGGCTCACAATGGCCGTGATGTCTTGGATTCTCACTCGAAACCACGGCTGCCACACCCCTCACTCACAGGACCACGGGGGGCCGAGGCCCTTCCACAGGTGAAACCCACCCAGAGCCAACCTCGTTCCCAGGTAGCCTTTCCCTGTGATTTCCAGCAGGATCATTTCCTTCCCTTTCCTGGAGCGAAAAAGGCGTTTGATGCTGTTTCCTTTCTATTCTGCTCAAAGCATCTGGGGTGCCCCAGGAGACCCCCTTGAGTCCTCCCCTCAAAGCCTTGAGGCCCTGCTGCGGACTGGTTCCACCGGCCCCTCCCAGATGCAGGAGACGGGGCCGAGCGAGCAGAGGGGCCGTGGGCTGGCCCGGAAGGTGCAGGGGCCTCTGAGTCTTGTTCTCACCTGGTGCCTCCAGCACAGAAGCCACTGGAGCTCGAGCAGTTTTGAGCTCGGATAACCGGGTCTTAAATCATCTCATCTCCACTCCATTTCCCTCGAGAAATGGACAGAACCTACCCTAACCCTCCATTACAACAAAGCTGGCCCGGAGCTCACACCTGGGGCGGGGCTGCCACTGGGAAGGGACCAGGAAGGGATCGTCTCAGATGTGTGGGTGGGACCTTCCTCTCTAGCCCCTGCAGCACGAATGCCTCACAGGAAGGAGGGAGAAGGCATTGGCGGGAGGGAGAAGGCATTG
>NW_005325926.1:0-1750 GCF_000412655.1 Myotis brandtii | reverse complement strand
AGGATCTTTGTCATCTGATCATCAGCGTCCCATTGATTTCAGAGTATTATTAAATGTTTTCTTTGTATTGTGCAATGGCAAAAAGTAACAAAAGCACATCAGT
The DNA here is from genome assembly GCF_000412655.1 of Myotis brandtii. Taxonomy (NCBI): domain Eukaryota; kingdom Metazoa; phylum Chordata; class Mammalia; order Chiroptera; family Vespertilionidae; genus Myotis; species Myotis brandtii. The sequence continues at coordinate 1,647 of NW_005325926.1, read as the reverse complement.
TTGAATTTAATATGGAACAAAATACTTCTTTTTCGGCACTAAGTAGTTTTAGCAGCTTAGTTCCAAGGCTACTAGGATGTGTCTTACTAACTCATTGCTGTGTAACAAATCACATCTCTTCCCCTCCCCAACTTAGTGGCTTAAAACAAAAATGTATTGCCTTTTGTAATTCTGTGGGATGAGGGACCCAACTGAGCAGTTCCTCTTCTCCACATTATGTTTGGTGGGACTGCTTTCCTCTGGGGGCTTGGACTGGAATGTCCAAATAGCTCACTCACAGGCTTGGCAGTTGATGCTGGTTCTTGAGCAGAGCTGAAGTCATTAATCAGAGACTTCAGTTTTCTTCCGCATTGGTTCACATGTGGCTTAGGCTTCTAGTAGTGTGGGGCTGGGGCAGTTCAAGAATTACCCATTGAAGAGGAAGGGGGCGGAAGCTGCCAGTCCTATTAAGTCCTGGTGTCACTTAATGCCCAGGCTGTAATGTCAACCAACATTCTGTTCATCAGAACAGCCATCTGCTAGCCAAAATTCAAGGGGAGGAAAACTAAGTTCTATTTCTTGAATTGAGGAATGACATCTATGTTCAGACAGGTGAGGAACTGGCCAACTTTGGAGACCAACTATCACAGATTCATGTACTAAAGTCTCAATCTCTCTCATACTAGCTCTTCAACTTATTTAACTTTCCCATTCTTCATTTTCTCTATCCTTAAAACGGAAAGGATGCTTAATTGAGGCATACCTGTTGAATACTTACCATGTGTTGGGCGCAACTGGATATTGTGAGAATATAAGCTCACTAGTAAAGATGACATAAAATGATATGGTTTGAATATCTAACCATTCAGTTTATTCTAAATTATTAAAGCTACAGTTCTCAAAAATTTGGACTTCTTAACAACCCCCTATGTATTTCAGAGGATTCTCAGGGAAAGCTTCATGGATGCCCCAGAACGAGCCTGCCGCCCTGTTCCTCTCTTCTCATTTTGCCATCACATTCCTGCATTTACAGAAGGTTATCTGCTAGATGTGGTTTTCTTCTCTGGCCTGGCAACAAATAATCCTATTGTTCCACCTACTTTTTCACAGCACAACTCACATTGGGAAATAACATTTATCAAGAATTCAAAACAGTTTAATGTTAAGGTAAGTGTGACATACATGCAGTGAGGGGCCATCCTTAAGTCCAATATAACAGAACTCTCAAGCAAACCATTGCCTAACTGTACACAGGTATTTACATTCTGGGCCCTGGCTCATCTCACATCAAAGAAAATATACATTATCTCTATGTCCAGAAGACTGGGCCCAACTTTACTTCTTTCCCAGAGACAGGAGGCTATTCCTAAACTGCTGACTCTCCTAGAGAGCAAGTTCCAGCTCATTTGCTGCCACTTAACTTATTTTCAGAATGATTGGCAGTAAAAGTGCCCCTTACTTTAGAGTGTAGTGTCCACTTCCATGAATATGGTGTGGTTTGTGTCACACTAAGAGTATGCAGCAATTTCAATAACTGACAAGGCATTGCCCAATTCAGATATGTTGTATTCAATCATACCTTATGTGAGATACCTCATTCTGGCTCCTTTAATTTCCTTTCAAACAGTGGAACTTTAAGTGAAAATCTGATCTGATTATCTGGCCTGA
>NW_005325925.1:0-1750 GCF_000412655.1 Myotis brandtii | reverse complement strand
AGATGGGCTTTTATTTGCTGTAGACAGATCAGATAGTTCTTAATTACTGCATCAATACACAGTATAACGGAAACTTCACTAAGGTGCCTACCACTGATGCCTCCAGCACTCCACCCTCACCTTTGCTACATAGGGACCCTCGCCCATCTCCCATCTCTTCTGAGTGTTGTCTTGAGCTGCCTCCTTAGTGCTGCTGTAGTGCCTGGTTGTGGTACAGGGACCATGCTCATGGAATAGAGAAGGCATTCCTGAGTTCTAAGGGCATGTGGACAGTATGCAGTAGGGCCAGGACTTGTCCACTCTCAGCTACCTCACTGTGTGTTGAGTGAGGTGTTCCAAGATCATGGAAATCACTCCCATAACCCAAACCTGTTCCCCATGGATGGCACTATGGACATCTTGGGGTCCAGACAGCAGAGGGCCTGTCACCAGCTTGGCCATCCTGAAGGAGCCAGACATCTTTGCCCTCCTGGGCCTGACCCCTCCCACCCTGTGTGGTATCCTTTTGGGCAGGTTTCTGTGAGTGTGGATGCCACTTTAGAATGCTCTTGGACTTCACTGACTGGCTGCGTTGCTAATGGCATTAGGAAGGTGGTGTCCTCTAGGGATGCTCAGGAGGGCTCCAGAGCTATCATGGGGGCCATGCCCTTCCAGCTGTTCATCCTCATAACCCGGCCTGGTCACAGGGCCTCATCACTGGCAGGAAGGCTGAGCTGGTGGGACTCTGGTGTCATGATGGAGCCAGGGTGCTGGCTCCTCTGGGCTCCCAGCACGTCCGCAGTCATCGGCTCCCTGTGTGATGGAAATCCCCCTCGAAGATGAGCATGTATTGGTGGTTCATGATGCTCTCAGTGGTTGGAATTCCTGCAATGCTTGTCTTGACCTGTCGGGGGAGCTGAAATGGGACCACCAGAGGAGTGGCCTTCCAGAGTTGGAAGTTACAACAGCTGTCAATCAGCACCTGATGAGGCTTTGACCACTGCAGCTGAACAGCTCTTCCCTGAGCTTGAATCCGTGGCTGGAGATGCGATGAAGAAAACCTCGGGGAGCTTGCAAAGTAGTGGATGCTCTTATTTCCTGCCTTTGTGAAACAAAACCGATAGGGAGAGGGGCTGCTAAGGGAGGCACTGGGAAAGCAGCAATAGAGAAAGGGGGAGAGGGGAAAGGTGGAAAAGTCTACACAAGACAGACCTAGGAAGGACCGTATCTTCTGAGGACAGCTTAGACAGTGGACCAGACACATCTAGATTTGCTTCCATTACTTACTCATTCTGTGGTGGAGAGCAAATTGCTTAATCTTTCTAAGTCTCAGTTTCCTTAACTGTAAAATGGGCTAATAATACCTACCTCAATGGGTTTGCCTAGGACAGCGCCCAGGGCATAATTTTCATTAAACAAAAGCAAGAGAAGGGTCATTAGCACAGGCATATATGTTACTGCAAACCTCAGCAGGGCTTTAGGGCATTAGTCATAGCCATGTAGTCTGGAATTCACTGAGAGCCTAATGAAGGGAGTGTGGCCTGGGGAGGGTGGAGGGCGTAGGAGTCAGGCAAGTTCTGTGACCTACTACTGCTGAGGCAAGCACTCACCTATTTTCTCTGAGCCTCATTTTCCCTCCCTGTGAAATGGCCAAGTGGCCTATATGGAAGGTCACGACCGGTCTGGGAGTGTTTACTACATGAAGGCAAGAAGTAGAAGAGAATACAGAATACAGCTGCTGGCCATGTAATGCAGTGACCCTGTGTGTGTG
>NW_005325924.1:0-1750 GCF_000412655.1 Myotis brandtii | reverse complement strand
CTCTGAAAATAAAACAAACCTCTGAAACTTACTATACATGCTCAGGAAGAAAGAGTGAAAGAATGCTACAAAACTTGAATCTAATATTGCAATATTTTATTTTTTCTAAGTTCACAGCAGTTGGTGCCTGGTTGGAACCATTTTATACTGTCTTTAGAACTCTATTGATTGGGTGCATTTTACTTGTATTTTAAAAAATGAGACTTAGATCAATAAATGTTTTCAAGTGACAAGTCCAGAGAGAGGCAGTGCTGACAGGAGAGAACACCCAGGAAAGTTTCCAAAGAGAAACCTCCACCCAAAACTTCCCATAGGATGTCTGTGCCCAGGGAAGAAGGGGGGGTGGGGGGGGAGACACGCGGATTTCAAACATCTTTCCAGTGGTTACTCTCAGCTTTCTTCTCATATAAAACAAATATAAATCCATTAAAAACAGCATTTCATTACTCTATTAAATATTTCTACAACTATTAAAATATGAGGTCCGTTTGAAATGCACCTGAAGGGCTATTAAGTAGTTGATGCCGTGACTCAAAGAGGGATAGTCATTTGGCTTTGGGATTTCCTGAAGGGATCTAAAAATTTAGGGACTTCTTGCCCGTCCTATAAGAGCCAATTCTGGAGGATGGGGTTGTGGATTGGAGACCCTGCTTCCAAAACTTTTGGAAAACTTAGGAGAAAACGTGCCCCTCGGTGGAGAAGGAAGGAACTGGGGAGCACGGACCACAGCTGCTCCACCGCACGAATCCCCGAAGACGGAGTCACCTCCCCGTGGTCCCGGTGCCATCTGGGCTACGAGGGGCTGCGGGCGCAGAGCTGCCCGGCAAGGCTGCGGTGCCGAAGTCGCCTCGCGCAGTAACGGAACGGGACGCCAGGGTCCTTTCTAACGGCCCAGCCCCCAGGCCGCAGGTCCAGGTCGGAGGGGACCGAGGTGGTAGCGGCGCCCCCGGGGGGAGTAGGATCCGCAGACTCCGTACTTGACCGAGGGGAACCGGGTCCCTGCCACAGCCGATCCAACCATCTCCTCCCCCACTTCTCCGCACCCGGCCCGCACACTCACCATTTCTAGGTGTCCTGGGTCTCCCCGAGTCCTTGCTACCGCTCCCACCACCTGTGCACATCACAGCACGACAGGGTAACCAGCAGGGCCACCGGGGAACGCACGGTCGCCAGCCGGGAAGGAGCAGAGTTCAAACGTCATAAGGGGCCCGAGTCAGAAAGTCCACAGAGCGCATTGCGTGACCCCACCCACCTGTGCCAGCGGCGATCGTGATTGAACAGAAATCAATGCACATCCCCTTCGTGCCTGATTGACGGGACCAAGAAGTACCTGACGGGAAGGAGTCCCCCCACCTCCAACCCCCGCCAGGCCCATCTAGCCTAGGCCTCCAGGAGGCTCCCTCATCTGCCTCGTGCTTGCGACACAGCTTTTTCCTGACTCTACTGTATTCGCCCAGCTCTTTGTGAACACGTGCGCGCAGGTATGCATAGGGAACTCATGATTGAGTTTCCAAGTGGAGCTAGTATAAATAACAATGCTTATAAAATTAATGTACAAATATTTGTTCAAACACGTTTCCTTTTCTCATGGGCATATACCTAGAAGAGGAATTGATGAGTTATGTCATATTTCTAGCTTTAATTTTGGGGTCTGCCAGACTTTCAAAGTGGTTGCACCATTTTATATTTGCACCACCAGTGTATAAGGGTTCAAATGTCTCTCTCTCTCTCTCTCTCTCTATATATATAT
>NW_005325923.1:0-1749 GCF_000412655.1 Myotis brandtii | reverse complement strand
TCTCTCTCTCTCTCTCTCTCTATCAAAACTAATCAATTTTTTTTAAAAAAAGAATCCACCCAAAAAAAAGACTGGTCCTTTACAGACCTTGAGACCACAGGCTGCTTACTATAAACTATAGAAAGCACTAGAATCCCGGTGCTTAGCACCTAAGCACAGTCCTTTTCTCCCAGCATGCTTTCTTTTCCTTAAGACGACGCGATGAATTCTCACAGGAGGCTGGGTGAGCTCACTGAGGGGTCACTCTACTTCATGGATTTCATGGGGTTGTGCTTTTTTGTTTTGTGCATGTTCTTCTATGTAAATCATAGTTCACAATGAAGTCCTCCAGCTTTAAGAACCTAAAAACCACTGGTTTAGTTTCACTTATTATACCATATCTATAGTAAATGCACTATATAATATGCCTATATATAGTGTGTGTATGTACATATATATATAGAGAGAGAGAGAGAGACAGAGAGAGATGGGGAGGAACAAAGACAGGCATATAGATACTGATAAATACCTATGCATATGGGAGATCTCTATTGTATAGTGTGTGCAGGATATAATAATGAAAAGAAACCACAAAATGGAGAAACGCCCCCACAGGTGTGGACACGGTGGAAGGCGGCCTTCGGAGTTCTGGGTCAGGCTGCCGCCCGACCACGTGCCCCGTCCCCGTGAGTCGAGTCTGCAGGGCCCAGCCTAATCTTCCTGAGAAGCCGCTAGCCACGCATTCACCCGCGAAAGCCCTCGAGTGACTCACAACACTCCTCACAGGACCTGGAGACCTTCGTGAGGCAGCGTGTCTGCCCCCCCTTCTCGGGCCATCTAAGAAGTGATGAGCAATCCAGGCAGCTCTGACTACAAAGGAAAAAACAAGAAGTTCCCATCACCCGGGCTTCCTGAAGGAGCCAAAGCACGCAGGCCTGCAGGCTGTATTGACAGCGTCTTAGCCAACTCTCCTGGGGATTTAAAACTGTTGCACCATCGTCAGCACCAAGCAGGACGAGCATCGTTACAGCCACAGTTTGAGAGGAATCAAAATGAAGGGTCCACAGCCACATGGGGACTGTTGACGGTCCCAATGGTTTCCCTTGAAAGCTAGAGTTTTATTTCTCGTTTATAGACCCCTCCTTCCCCCCAAAAAAGAGTTCGATTCCTTGGGCTGCTGTGTAGCAAAGCACCTCAGGCGGGTGGCGTAGAGGGATAGACACGGATTCTCTCACAGTCTGGAGACCGGAAGTCCGAGATCAGGGTGTGGGCAGGGCTGGTTCCTTCCGACCGCTCCTTGTCCCTGTCCCAGCTTCTGGTGGCTGCCAGCCGCTCTCGGCGTTCCTTGGCTTGTCGAGACATCACTCCAGTCTCTGCCCCATCTTCAGGTGGCAGTCCCCCTGTGCGTCTCTGTGCCCAAGTTTCCCTCTTTCTATGAGGACCCCAGTCACATTGGGTTTCGGGCTCACCTCATACAGTCTGACCTCATCTTCCCTCGATTACATCTGCCAAGGCCCTGTTTCTAAATTAGGTCCCATGCACTGGTTTGGAGGGTAAGGCTTGGACATAGCTCTTGGACAATGCAACCCCAAACGTCCATGAACAAGAGCGATGGACGCGCTCATGCACGGACAGTGCGCACGGGCGCCTGGCCTGTGGAGGTGCCAGTAGGAGCAGCTGAGCTGCTGGACTGGGGCGGCGTGGCAGGGAGCCCTATTTTCTGTGTCATCAGAAAAGCATTTCTGAGCTGCCAGGGAGCTTCGGCTCCCC
>NW_005325922.1:0-1749 GCF_000412655.1 Myotis brandtii | reverse complement strand
CATCTCCTTCATGCCCAGGGGAAAGCTGGCAGATCCTTGGGGTTGAGTCTGAAAGATCATGGCCCAATATTTTTTGCATTTTCACCCTTTACCATGGAATCATGGTGCATTTGAAGAAAATAGGATGTGACTTTTCATGCATTTTTTTTCCTTCCTCCAAAAAAATTCTGTGAGCCATCACCTCTTTATCTTTGGAATGAGTGGTGCCTTGTACAAGCAAGGGGTCTGTGACAACCCTTCCAATTTTCCAAGACTAATATTATATATACTATACTTTATGTTAAATTATATCACTATAGTTTGGAATATATTATGTATATTTCTTCTCTAGTATTATTTCTCCAAAGAAATCAACTCCATTAAAGAAAAAAACTAACATTTTTCTCTCAATTTTATATAAATTTCAAGCAGTATCCAATGTGCATTTATTCTCATAGAAGGTATTTAACAAATGCTAAACAACCCCAATGACTGGGTTTTCAAGCAAAATTCAGAGGGTGAGAGTTTTTCTTTTAACCAAGGAGTTTAAAATAACTTCACTCCTCTACATAATGATTTTTCATATTATATCATCATATGGAATGGGGCAATGATATCTTACTAAAGAAACAGAATCTAATTTACTCTCTCTTGTTATATCAGAGTTCCTTCCTCTCCTACACTTGTCTTCTATTCTGAACTCTTGATATCACTGATAAAGTCTTTAAAAATATGATGATGTGTGAAAGTCACTGGCATACTAAAAACCTTATGAACAGATATGATGACACCTAGTGGTCCAGAGAAAATGCATTTGCTTGAAGCTAAGTAGATTCAATGAATGTGCATAGAAAATAACTGAGAAAATGGAAGGATTTCAAGCTTACACATTGAAGCACGCGTGTTTGTTCTCTCAGTAAACATGTCCGTCATTTACCTGACTTCACATTCCAGAGAGGACAGGTTCAATCAATGCCATCGTGATTTGTCTTCTTACAAACCCTTTGTATGCTGACTGAATATTTTTGAACTTTCAATACAAAAACGTAGATGAGGCATTCTATAAAAGATTTATCTAACGTTAAGTAATCAATGAAATATTGTTTAGTAAGGTCACCCAGTGTTCATGTGTAACCCCAGACAACTTGCAGGGGTTCTTCCTGTTTTTCTAATTTTCAAATTCATAGCTAACACAGAACTGAATGAAGTGCTGTACAACCATTCACAAATAAACAAATACCCATCTTTCCCAATTCCCTGGAGAATTTTAAATGACAACAGATTTGAAATGCCAAAGACTTCAGGATAATAATCTAGATGGTGTCTGCTATTTAAATGATCAGAGTACCATCATTAAAAGGACTTTGTGTTTAATGTCCTCCTGCCACATGAAAATGTCAAACTATATTATAACAGCTATTAAGAATGACCCACAGATATGATTCTGCCTTCCTTCCCAAAAGCAGTTTGGTTCAAGGTCTGTGCAGTATCCAGAGACAATAAACACAATATTAACTCAATTTGATCACATAGTCAGTATATCAGATGGAGAAGATGCCTGGCCTTTTGCTGTAACAAACCACTAGAATAATAAAATAAAATATGATTTAAACTCGAAACACATTTTCATAATGTAAGCGTGTAAGCTCCGGTGTGAAGAATGAAGACCTGAGCGTCAGGGGCTGGATCTAGTCCCCACTGCATTTCCCCACCTGTGTGACCTCAGGTGACTTCCTCACTCATCTGAGCTTCGGATTCCTCCCCGGAAAA
>NW_005325921.1:0-1749 GCF_000412655.1 Myotis brandtii | reverse complement strand
AAGGTTTGCAGTTTTATCAGAGCCTAGTTTCCTGTGCCACTCAAAATTAAATGTGCATCTGGGCTTGTTCTTTAAAAGAGTCAATAGGTTTGTGTTGTCATAAGCGACTAGCTTGTGGTGATCTGCAGGAAACAGACCATACAACCCTCCCCGTGTCTGGGGTGTTTCTGTCAGGCGTCTGTTGAGGGGCACTCTCCATTTGGTCACTTTGCTGGGCAGAACAGAGAGGAAGAGGAGGGAGACGATGGAAACAGGACACACTGCCTGACCCCATACTTCCCACACCTCACACATGGCAAACTTCTCCCCAGGTCACCGTACGGGACATTCTCTTTGTCCTGGAAAAGGAACAGGGTCCTGACCAAATGAGGAACCTGGTTCTTGTTTTCTTGTCTCAATTTCCCAACTGATGAATGGTGTCTGCAGAGTCAGCATTTGGTTTTAAATCACATGCTCCTGTAGACAGTCGTGACAAGAGTGGAATGGTTTTGATACTATGAGAACTCTCATCTGCAACAGCACAATAAGAGATAATTCTTCAGTTTGGGGGGAAGCTTCCCTACTCATAAGTGTGTCATTATTCAATAGGGTAATAAATGTCCCTTTGAGTCTAAGGTTTCTAACTGAAGCAGTTGGTTGTGGATAAAAACTGCTTTTTACACCCCAGGAGTCTTAGGCACAGCTGTGCCCAAAACGTAAGGGAGTTTTGTTCCCTTCACTTGGGTATGGATGTCTTATTTGTGCACTGCAGGTTTCCACGGCTTTGTTCATGCGGCATAATTATTCCCAGACAAGATGCTGGCTCGAATGACCGCCTCATTCCTAACGCAGCTTTTGAGTTTCACAAGCAGCAAACTCAGAGCTTCCCCCTTACTGGGCCTCAGTGCATCCTGGCAACGTGGCAGAGAGAAATCATAAACCATGCACGACGTCATGCTTTTAAGCTGTGATAAAGTGTTTCCAGAATAAAACAAGCTTGTTCAAATTCCAAACCCACATATGCAAAAACTATAATTTTCTGTGTAGATGGCAACTCTCTTCTACAAACAGCGTAAGAGAGTGTGTCAATGCTGCTGCTTTTGAACTGTTCCTGTGTCTGGAGGCAACAATAGGACATCCAGTGACCCGCCGCGTGAACCCCTGCAGGTGAGTCTGCAGTTCAGCAGCTCAGGAGCAGCTTTGGGTCTTGACAAACAGAAGAGCCGCAGCAACCCGTTTGCATGCCTGGCCCTCCGCAGGCAGGAGAGGCGGGTGGATGGCGGTGCCCTCAGTGGGAACCTGGATGGAGCGCAGTGTCTCTGTGGCGTGACCACGGAAATGTGCCGAGCACTGAAGAACTTGTTTTCTCATTGGTTTTCCTTGAGGATTTGGTTTTAAATAGCAAAACAAAGACAAATTCAAGAGACTTCTTGTGTTGGGTTTATTTTAAGAATATGTTTGCTTATATTGTCATGTCCATATTTTAATGTATTTCAAGGTGAAGAAGAACTCCATAAACTTAGAGAATATCAGCCCCTAAAGGTTCCTTTGCAGCCATTTCCATCTCCTCCAGAGGGAGAGAAATTCCAGCTCCATGATGTCACTGCCTTGGCCAGCTCGTTCTGAGGAGGCAGCTATTCAGATGTGCACATGTTCTGTTTGTACAATTTCCTCTTGTGTATTCCAAAGGCAAATACGGAGGGCGAGCCATGGCAACGTTCCGCAGGCTGCGCCTCACCCCCAACTCTCTCTCTCTCTCTCTCTCTCTCT
>NW_005325920.1:0-1749 GCF_000412655.1 Myotis brandtii | reverse complement strand
GCTTTGATAGATGGCAGGGGTGCAGCAGCATCCCTCGGGAATACGGGTTAGCAGGAAGCCGTAGCCGAGTCAGCCTCCTCCCGGGATCTACAGCATGTTCTCTCTGCAATCTGCATCCATTTACAGCCCTTCCCCTCTGCTCTTCCTTCACAGGGAGTATTATGAGGGAGGCCGAGGACTCCACGCTCCGGGCAGAGAAACGGCTCTGGGATTAGGGATTGCCACTTCCGAGAGGATGCTGGGAATCTGCAGGGGGAGACGGAAATTTCTGGCTGCCTCGTTGACTCTTCTCTGCATCCCAGCCATCACCTGGCTTTACCTGTTTGCCGGGAGCTTCGAAGGTAAGAAGGAAGCTGTCGCAGAGTGAGGGGCTGGGCGGGGGGAGAAGAACGCTGGCTGTCCCAGCGTCCCAGGGAGAGCCGCCAAGCCGTCTGATCCAAGCTGGTCATTTTGTAGAAGCGAATACCCGTACCCCGTCACAGGGGAAGGCTTGTCTAGGTCGATGGAGGGAGTCAGGGATGTGAGGAGAAACAGACACAACAGCAAGATCAGGTGCACCTGGGCGCAGTGGCATGGAGGAGGTGACACAAATGTCAAAGACCGGCTTTGCGAGTGGATCGCTGTGTTGGTGACAGGCAAGGCTGGGCCCTAAAGGGATGATTTAGCTGTTCATGGTGCCAGATGTTTTACGCTTTCTTCCGTCTCTTCATTCACGTATTCACATGTTCAACATTTGTTATTACTGTCGCTGCTGCTATGGCTTACATCTTGCTAGACCAGGTGCTGGACGTGCGGTGATAACACATCTGGACCTTCACAGCTCAGTCGGGGAGACAGACAGGTGGACACACATGATTGCTGCACAGACTGTGCGTGGTGTGAGGAGGCAAGCCCAGCCCAGGGGGCTGCGGGAGGTGGGTGTCGGAGCTGTCGGCCGGGCTTGGGGGAGGGATGATCAGTCATCTGATGGCCCAGTACAGGAACGCAACAGAGGCTGGACCCTCCCCAAACAAATAGAAATGAACGGTAATCCCTGCCACTTTTCAGAAATCATTAGCAAAGGCAAGACTTGCCATTCTCCCAGCCAGCAGTTTCAAACGCTGTGCGTTGTGTATCAGAGGTGGTTTTCTAAGCTTGGGGCGGAAAGGCGTGGCAGTGTTGGCGAGCACAGCTTTTTTCTATTTACCCCCACACTTGAGTTAAAAGGGAAAAATTAACTCAAAGGGAAATCTGACTCGAGGAAGTCAAGTACTGTGTTTTTAAACATGTTCTTTATGCATAATTTTATTGACAGCTCAAGGCTACCTTTTAATTAGGAGTTGCACTTCACTTTCCGAGATGTGCCCTGAGTGAGCCAGACTGAATATAAAGGAGGCAGGACTGAGTGCGGGCATGGCAGGGAGAGGCCCCGAGCCACACCCCTGCCCCTCGCCTGCCCCTCCCTGCCCCTGCGTCCCTGCAGGTGGTGGAGCTTTCATCTAAGGGGCTGGAGAGAAGGAATTACGCCAGGGCGGTGTAGATGGATAATTTTCCTTAAAGGGATCGGAGGGAGGAAGGTGAGCTGGTGATGAGCCTAGGAGAGATATAAGGAAGCGTTTTTCTAGGGGTGATGGAGGAGCCCTAATAAAACAAGGCTATGAAGGGCTGGCGCCTGACTCGGTTTAATACATTAAAACATTGACTTTCATAGTATAACTAGATTGCTAATAGTTCTATATAATAAAAGGCTAATATGCAAGTTGTCCCCTC
>NW_005325919.1:0-1749 GCF_000412655.1 Myotis brandtii | reverse complement strand
CCATCTTGCAGATCCCAACCCCGACCACCAAGAGGCAAGTACGGGAGTTCCTGGGGGCGGTGGGATACTGCCGGCTCTGGATCCCTGGATTTGCAGAAATTGCCAAGCCCCTGTACTCGGCCACTGGAGGATCAGATCCTGCCCTCCGATGGGAAGCGGAGGAGGAGGAGGCCTTCCAGAAGCTAAAGACTGCTTTGGTGAGTGCCTCGGCCCTGGCCCTCCCCAACCTGGAAAAGCCCTTCCATCTGTTTGTAGCTGAAGCTCCAGGGATAGCCAAGGGGGTGCTGACCCAGACCTTAGGTCCCTGGAGGAGACCTGTGGCATACCTGTCTAAACGACTAGACCCCGTGGCCGCGGGATGGCCAGGATGCCTCCGGGCGGTGGCAGCAACCGCCCTCTTGGTAAAGGAAGCCTCTAAACTCACGTTTGGGCAGAATCTCCAGATCACAGCCCCTCACAACGTTGAGCAGCTGTTGCGGGCACCCCCGGACAGGTGGCTGTCAAACGCTCGAGTGACTCAATACCAGGTCTTACTCTTAGACCCCCCAAGGATAAGTTTTCTGCAGACAGCTGCACTGAACCCGGCCACCCTGCTGCCCGAGCCGGGGGAAGGCACCCCAATACATGACTGTAGTGAAATCCTTACCTCTTTAACTTCATTGAGGGCGGATCTTACAGACATCCCTATCCCCGAGGCGGAGGCCACCCTCTTCACCGATGGAAGCAGCTTCGTAGAGGGGGGCACTCGGTATGCAGGGGCCGCGATAGTGACTCTAGAAGATGTCATCTGGGCGCAAGCCCTGGGACATGGCACCTCAGCACAAAAGGCAGAACTAATTGCCCTGACCCAGGCCCTCAGGTGGAGCAAGGGGAAGAAGGTTAATATATACACTGACAGTAGATACGCCTTTGCCACTGTCCATGTGCACGGCGCCCTATACCAGGAGCGAGGCTTACTCACGGCCGGAGGGAAGGACATTAAAAACTCGCAAGAAATCCTGAGTCTCCTATCCGCCATATGGGGGCCCGAGAAGGTGGCAGTCATTCACTGCAAAGGGCATCAGAGGGGAGAGACTGACATAGCAAGGGGAAACCGGTTAGCAGACCAGGCCGCCAGAACAGCAGCCAGGGGTGACATCCGGCCCCTTGAGATCCTGGTAACTCAGATGACTGACCCAAGTCCCCACTACTCCAAGGAAGAAAAGGAGTGGGGGCAAAAGCTGCAGGGGCAGAGGAACTCAGGCGGGTGGATCCAACTGACCGATGGAAGAATCCTCCTACCCCAAGCCCTAGGAAGACAGGTGGCAGAACAGACGCATCGGGCCACACACTTGGGTGGAGTCAAATTAGCTGAACTCCTAAAGAAGAAATACCTAGTTAAAGGACTAGACCGGTTAACTCGAGATATAGCCAGAAGATGTCGCACCTGTGCATTAGTCAACCCCAATCCAGTGCCAGTGAAGGAACCGGGGACCCGGTTCAGAGGCAGCGCCCCCGGTGAGCACTGGGAAGTGGACTTCACCGAACTTCCCCCGGCACGAGGAGGATACAGGTATCTCCTTGTATTTGTGGACACTTTCTCCGGGTGGCCAGAAGCGTTCGCCACGAAGAGGGAGACTGCCCAGGTAGTAGTAAAACAATTGGTTTTTGAAATTCTGCCCCGATTCGGCTTACCTATCTACATGGGGTCTGACAATGGGCCAGCGTTCATGGCCAAGGTCACCGAACAATTGGCAACTACCCTAAAAA
>NW_005325918.1:0-1749 GCF_000412655.1 Myotis brandtii | reverse complement strand
GTGTGTGTGAGTGTGCGTGCACACATGGCTGCCCTCAGTTCCGTCCATCCCCGGGTTGAGGCCCAGCTGGGAGGAGCAGTGTCCCTTTATCATAACCCAGCAGAGGCGGCAGCACTTGTGCTCTGTCCCCTGTATGTGTCTCAAGGGCTCTGTCTACGTGCACCCCAGCCGGCAGCGTACACATCGCTGGGAGCTGGTTGCACGGGCAGACCCTCGGCCCCTCTCCCAGACTACGACTTAGAAACGCCATGGAGCCCACCCCAGGTCTTCACAAACCCTCCAGGGAGCTTTCACGCACACAAGTTTGGGCACCACACTGAGGGACCCCAGAAACACAGCGACCCTGAAGAAAGCAGGGAGCTTAGGTCATAGTTAACAGGGATGACTTTTCAAGTCCGATGGAGCCAGGCTCAGAGCCAGTCGGCCATGTGGCAGTGGGTGACTCCAACCTGGTCTCAGCCCCTCAGGTTGGCCTGTGCAGGGTCAGGCCTGGTTCATGGATGGTTATGTGTCCAGATCTGGCCAGAGGGCTTGTTCTCTAGAGACACGTGCCAGGAGCTGGGAAGCGCTACTGGCATAGGCGTGGTCACAACCACCAGAGGCTCGGGTGGGTGGTGTGAAGCTGCTGCACACGCACGTGCCTCTCCCCTCCGGAACCAGATGCGGAGGTGGCCATCTGAGATGTGGTCACCGCTTCCCTGGTGGTAAACCTCCATCTTCAGAACAGACCATGCTCATTTGGGTCAAAGCTGTCACCTGCCTGGTCACAGCAATGAAAAGTTCTGCCTCAGATTTCCGTGTCCTCAGTGGAACTTAACGTGGCCCCACCGGATGGTACTGGAAGGCTCTGGGCGTGGCCCACGGAGGATCTGGGTCGTTAGGGAACACAGAAACCGTCTGAATGGAGGAAAGTGGGGGGTTTGGCGTGAGCTTTCTGGCTTCTTCCCAGGGTGAGCTAAGTCTGATGACTCAGTTCTGACCACAGGGGACACAGTGACTCCAAAGAGTGACCAGTGGCCGGAGTGAGGCTGGGGTTCTGAGAGAGAAGCCTGAGCCCGCACGTGCGGGTTAGTGGGGCCGGGCTGCTGCTCTCTGGGGAGAGCACACACAGGCACCCTGACCCCACAAAGGCAGCAGCACCGGCCCCTGGAGAGGCCTGGGAAACCAGAGAGGGCGGCACCTTCAATGTGTCCTCGACCAGTTCCTTTGCTCCTCAGACTTACACCTCTCTCCACCGTCAGTTAAAATAGCCTCATTATGTCATCTTGTACCGAAGTGAAGTCGCAAACATTAAATAAATGAAGGCCTCTGGAAATGCTTCTTCATGCTGGGTGCTGTGGTGAGCCGGGCCCTCCTAGCTAAGCGTGGAGGCACCGCAAAGCAATGGGACTGCCACCGAGCAGCGTGTCACTGCTCCAGTTCCGCGTCTGAAAACGCATCTCAAGGAAACAATTCATCAGAAGCGATCAGCCACCTGCGGAGGATGCGGCCTGCCGCCTGTTCAATCCGTTCACGCTTGGAAACAGTGGCTGACGGGACTGTGGTGGGTGCCATGGACCAACTGAAATGTAATCCCATGGAAATGAAATCTTGGGGAACAAATGAATGTGAATTATAGAGACTGTAGGAAAGCAAAACCAATCTGATAGGCTGGGTGGACGCGGACTAAACACATCCACATAACGGTCAGGATGGCATGGATGTGTGCCTGGGTGGACGCAGGCAACAGTGACAGCTTCTATGGGGATT
>NW_005325917.1:0-1749 GCF_000412655.1 Myotis brandtii | reverse complement strand
CCCACCCCCCCACCCCCCTCCCAGCTGGGGACTTGACTCTGAGTAAATTTATAGACTTTATAAAATAGACTTTAGTTGAAACTGCCAGCTGCCTCTGTAATCCCATCTAGGAATCTTACTCTCTCGCCACCCAAACCCTCAAGGAAACAGTAAAGCGTGGACGGAAAGGGGTGAATACGGACTGAGTGTTTATGCTGCTTTGCATCACAGCTGCTTGTTTCCTGTTTCTTAAGGGGAAGCAGTTTTTAATATCAAGAATAAAACAACGCTGAGCATGGAACAGTAGGCAACATGGAAACTCAAATTATCAGCTCTAACTAGGGCAGCAGGACATTTGACCAAGATTCATTCAGTCAGGCTTTCACTCTACGTTATATTTAAAGTTTGGGAAACTTCTTTGGCCCAGGCAGCATACGAATTGGAATCATAATAGGATGGTGTTACTTTGGATTCCCACAGATAACTAGCAATAATGACGCCTTCTAATTGAGCACATATGACGTTCCAGGTATGCAGTACTGAGGTGTTGATGTTGTTTTCACCCATTTACGAATGGGGAAACTGAGGCTCTGAAAGATAAAGTAACTTGTCCAAGGGTTACATGGCTAGCAAGTAGCAGAATAAGGACTTGAATGCAGGCCTCTCAGACCCCAGAACCAAGCTTTTAACTACTGCACGATTTGTACCTTTCCTTGGAGGCAGCCAGAGACCTTGTAAATGCAGCTCCTCCAAGCATGTCAAACTTGCAGCCCGCGGGCCACAAACGATGCATGTGGCCCAGCTGTGAGTTTGACATGCTTGCTAGCCAGTTGCTCTGATAGGGCTGGTGTCAGCCCACTGGCTCTTCACTAATTAAACGAGGCTGACCCAGGCCATTCCTGGAACCAGTGCTTGGGAATGAATCGAAATTGTTGCAAAGCGTTGAATTTTCACCAGGGGCTTCCAAAGATGCTCTTTCTAGACACCTGACAGAGTGTCTTTCCTGCACTGCTGCAGCTGTATTGAAGCTTTTGCTGAAGGGAAATATTTACTTCCCTTGTTTTAGCCACATAACTTGGTTGAGTGAGAGCTGCTCTCTCTCCAGGTGTCCTGTCTATGAATATTTTTCTTTTCCCTCTGCAAATGGGTCATTGTCTACTCATGCCTGTTGTTAGAAGCAGCCACAGAAAGGGGGAAGGACAGTAAGTTCCTCTCTCTCCACCAGCAAGCACAGGCCCTTCTAACCCTGAGATTCTGTAGCGGTGAGCACCTTTGAGCCCATCTCATGTTAAACAAGTTGCACATTTTAATTTGCCTTCTTTAGTATCCTTGGCCTCATGGCACTTAATTGGTGAGTACTCTGTGTTTAAATGTTTTTATGGCTTGTAGGTGATAAAAGAAGAGGAAAGAATTTTCTTGAAACAGACTTAGTCAAGGGCAGTCTCAACCAAGAAAATAATTTTCAACTAACAAAGAAATGATTTGTTAATGTGGAAAATTAAAAAGTAATTGTTTAGTAAATACTAGAAGCTATAAATGACATATGATACCAAATACGGCTGTCTGTTTTTGACCATAATTGTGTAGACTTCTTGAGTCATTGGTCTTGAGTCCCAAGGCCTAAAATCACCGTAACCTTTGATATTCTGCTGATCCCTGGTCACCTTGTGGAGGAATTTCCCCCATTCATTCAGCACACATTTACTGAGGACTTCCAGTGTGCCTGGCTCTAGGCTAAATACTCCATAATACAAAGTCAAAAAGTACAGA
>NW_005325916.1:0-1748 GCF_000412655.1 Myotis brandtii | reverse complement strand
CCTGTCTGTCTGGAGGTTTTATCTCCTTCCTCTCTCAGTCAGTTTTTCCATTGCCTTGCAGGCCGTTCAGCCAGAGCTCAGACAGTTGCTGTGAGGACCCTCTTAGGGCCTCCCCTCCCACGGTAACCTGTCGTGGTGCCTCTCCCAGGACACGCTGCGTTTGCAGGGTATCCATTTCAAAGATTGGCTAATTGCTCCGCAGGCTGCAAGAGTGCACTCTCAAATCATAAAAGGGAAACTCTGTGGCTTTTCCCAGGCCACAAAGCATGACCAAGTTGATTAGACCTCATAATTCACACTCTCGATACCTGAGCTTGATCCTCTGAGAAACAGCTGCCCTATAAAAGCCAAGACAGAGCACGTATATCACCCTGCTCCGGCCGCCGCAGTCACCGCTTTGCGTCCGCGATCGATGGCCGCTGCCATGTCTGGGCCAGGGCTGTGTTGGAAATGAAACAGGAAGAGTGGGAAATCGCCTTTATTTATTGAGTTCACCCACTCTTTACATCAAATCAAACCCCAGCCTACGCAGCTCACAGAATCTTAAGAGTGAAGGATGGAAAACGCCCCAGAGGGTGAGGGATGCTAGCACTACACTTGGCCCACAGGACAGATGTCAATGTCCAGATCTCCAGTTCATGGAGCTGATAAAGCAATCAGTGCTCTAATGTGACACACCACATTACGACAGGCTGGCCTCACCAATGAGCATTAGGATCCTGGTGCCTCGAAAAGGAACACTTTTAAGTGGAATGTCATCAAAAGCAAGCATCAAGATACAAGCTACACAAAGATATATTTGATGAGCATTCAGGTCAAGATAAAGGTGCAGTGTGAAAGAACATGGCTCACAGCATAGGGGAAAGTCATACTCTGTGGCAAATCCAGGTGGCCAAATGCTGTTCTGGGGAAGATAAAGCCCACGATGGGTTCTATACATTGCGGCAGGTCTCTCTCTTGCTGAGAAGGGGCTCTGAAGTGACCTTACATATCATAGGTCGAGTTAGATACATAAGCTTTGGAATTGCCCGGAAGTGGCTTTGAATCATAGCTCCACTACTTCATTCATGCCTTCATTCAATCATCCCGTAAGTATTGCTAGGAGGCTGGACGTAGGTAAGTGTCCAGGATTAGAAATAACGCAGAGATCGGGATAGGATCAAGGCAACCAAAGTATTCTACCATCTCATCAGAGCGTCACACCAGGAATGAAGGAGTCAGACCTTTCTTCCTGCTGTCAGTCACCTGACACACATGAAAGGTGAGGGATAAAGAGCCAGGTCGACTAAGTATAGATCACAAACCCACTGGCTACTTTGAGGTAGTATGAGAAAGAGTCTGGAGGGAGGAGATTGCACCAGCCTCCAGGGGCCTCTAGTCCTCTATTAGGAGGGCCAGGGACATTGATTTATGGTCTCACTGAGAATGAAAATGGGGGCTAGTTAGGACCCTCAAATGAATGGATGTTGGACAGTCATAAATCAACAAATGTCCACTCTTTCTACCACACAAGGTTGTTGAGTTGGAATAAATTAGAGACAAAAGCTCTGAAGACTAAACCCATGATACAAATACTCATTGCTATGTTGTCATTACTCCTAATATATACAAATTTATGAAAATTAAAGTGCCTTTAAAATCATGGTTACTTCAAATTTTGAGGATTATCTTCCTTTACCAAAAAAATCATTTTATTAATATCAGGCACTAAATTAATAGAATCTCTCAAAAATCAATAGTATAAAAAA
>NW_005325915.1:0-1748 GCF_000412655.1 Myotis brandtii | reverse complement strand
ACGCTCTATCCACTGAGCCAAACCAGCTAGAGCCAGATTTTTGTTTTGAAAGGACCCCTCGGCCCACGCATGTCAGACACACTGGAAGGGCAAGGTGGGGGTGGGGGTGGGGGAGGAGCGTGGAGCAGGAAGGCCAGCTGGAGGTGGGGGAGGTCTGGCAAGAGATGAGGGTGGCATGGTTGAGGCTGGGCAAGGGAGTGGAGGGAAGTACGTTTGAGAGGTATTTTAGAGGAACAGCCAAGAGGCCTTGCTGATGGGGTGGTGCTGGGATGAGGGAGAGGATGAGGATGCCCAGGTTCTGTTGTGGGTAGCCCTGGCCCAAATGGCAGAGGGAGCATTTCCCAGCACCCTTCCCCCAACCCCCACCTTGAACATCACCCCTGGGGCTGAAAGAAAATAACTTACGCCCTCCTCCCTAAGATAGCTGAAGCCTTTGGCTCATATGAAAGATGCTTTGTGGTGGGGAGTCCCTACCATCAGCCTCCTCTCCAGGAGCCTCCAGGCACTGGACATTCTGGTTTCTGGGTCCAGGTTTCTGTTGGGGGCAGCAGGGATAGCAGTGGGTGGTGGTGGAGGAGAGAGAACACTTGGGTCCATTGAGAGGGAGCTCAGCCCCCCTCCTCCTTAGGAGCCGAGGGGCACTGGTGGTAGGTCTCTGCAGTATCTCTGGCCTGACCCCTCCATTGCTAGTCAAGCTCACCCCAACTGGACCTAGGCCTAAGGACAAAGCCCAAGCCAGAGCTCTTTCCTGGCAGGATGGAGCTGACCCTTGGAGACGCCCCAGGACCATGTGAACTGATGCACCATTCATCCCGAGTGGTACCATTGCTCTGAGCTCTGCAAACACCTCCCCCTCACCTCCACAGTTCCAAGGACCGATGTCCACTGAGGAGGCCCCAGATGCCAGGCTGCCAGGGCTCCAGACCACAGTGGGCCTGAGGGACTGGCACAGCCTGAACATGGAGTCTGTTCACCTGAATGCCCCTTCAGAAGGCAGGGGAGGAAGCCAGGGGGTGGGTGGGGGGTGGCTGGCAGCACCAGCCCTCTCTACCCTTCAGGGGCAGGGTGTGAGGAGAAAGGGCTATACTTCTGGTTCCCCCAGGACAGCACAAGGGGCCGGCTGGATTTTACCTTAGTGAGAACAAATTGGGGCAGATCTCAGGGAGAGTTTCCAAAGTTGCATTGCCAAAGGAAGCTGTGTGACTCCTCAGCTCTGCCAGCCCCAGAGTGTGGTGGTGGTTCTGACAGACCTGAACCTGGCTTTGGGCTCACACAGAGCTGGGTCCAAATGGGTCTTTCTACTTGGTGCTAGTTGTCTGACTGGAAACTGTCTTTTCTGTGCTGGAGGCCGGTAAGCATTGGACTTCAGCACCAGAGGCCCTAGAACCAGACAACCTGAGTCACATCCCGACTCAGCCTCTCCATAGCTGTGGGCCAGCCTTACTCAGCACCTCCACATCTCCTTCATCATTCTCGCCTGTGAAATGCCCCCAGTGCTGTGGAGAGCACCAGATGAAATGCTATCTATGAAGCACACAGTAAGCACTCGGCACACGGTGAAGATTAGGTGATTGTTAGTGTTGAAAGAACTCAAAAAGTCTGGAGGCTTTGAAATAAATGATAAAGATTTATTCAAGGGTCTTAGCGTTTACAAACTGGTAACAAACCTAGGCAAAACCCCAGAAGTGTTCTGAAGAAGAAAGAAAAGTTATGAGTGCTTGTTGAAAAAAGTGCATTCTTGAGACTAA
>NW_005325914.1:0-1747 GCF_000412655.1 Myotis brandtii | reverse complement strand
GCTGGAACGCACCCATGGCATCTGTGACTGTGCTTTGTGAGTCTGACTCTATCCCGAGATGTCCTTGGGGGATGTAACTCTAACTCGGTTGCACTCAAGTTCAGTGTTGGAGTCGTTAGGTTACGGACGGACTCCGAAGAACGTGACTGTGACTTCTAAGGTTTCTGCCTCCTCCTGAGAAATGAAAGCCGCAGTTATTTTTAGAGATTACAGTTGAATGGGACAGTGATCTATTGGTCTGATGCCTCTTTTTATGGCGTTGCCTTTGAAATGTTGCATATTTTCATGCTTAGAAATTCCCTCTAACTTTGTAACGGACTCTGAGGATTGTTTGCTCCGTAAATCACACGATGGCTGGTGTCCAAAAGCAACAAGCGCCGATCTGCCGTCTGATCCGTGGGCTGAACGTCACATGGTTCATCTGAGGCCCAGGAAAGGCGGAGGGGGTGGTTCATCACAGGTCCGCACTCAGGGCTCCAGGCCACGGCGGTCCTTCGTCCACGGAAGGTGGCCCGAGTGTAGGGACAGCAGGAAGGCTGCCTGTCACTCCATGTTTTAGACTTTCTCTGGCAGCCAGACTACAAACCAGAGTGCAGTGTTCCTGATGATCATTCACGTGGAAATTCAGTTCACCGAGGGCCACGGCCTTGCCCGGTCCCAGGGGCCCTGTCCGTACAGAGAGGGTGGCGTGGCTGGCTGACCACCCTCAGCCACACCCGAGGACGCCGTGCTGCTGAAAGCCCGTCCTCAGGCCCAGGCTTCTAATACAAAGCAGAGACCTTGGACACAGCCCGTGCCTGCAGCCCATTATGCCCGAGGCATTGGAAACATTGGCAGCAGATTGTTTTCCAATCAGTGTCACTGTCCAAGGCCAAGGCTAGACGGGTATGAGTGAGAGCGAATTCAACAGCCTTGATTAAAGAAGCTTGGAAAATCAGGAGCACCGGGCTGGAAGCAGAAGTACTAGGATGGGGACGGGGGGTGGAGGCTGTTTTGAAGAATTGACAACTGATTTTATATTTTTTTCATCCCCCACTCCCCCCCAGCTCTTCCCCTCTCTTGCTTTCCTCTTTCTTCCAGATGACAAAGACTGTAACTTGATTCCCAGGATCTATTTCTCCCCTTTTCAATTTTTATAGAACCCCAATTTTTAGTGGGGTACATGAGCCTCTTCCTAGCCCCACTACACATCTCAGTCTCCTCTGTAGTTGGCTGAAGATGCATGGGTCAGCTCTAGAGCAGGAACAGGTGTGATGGGTGCACCTTCTTGGGCCTTCAACAGGAACACCCTCTCCTCTGCTTCTCCTCTGGTTTAAACGAGGATGAGGTAGGTAACCAAGCATCTCAGACTGTGGAGATGAGAAAGATGCTGAGGATGGAAGGTCAACAGGGTCGACCAATCTGGGTCCCTGACTCCTTAATGGCTCCTTACCAGTCCCGGACTGTGTGTGCCCTGACCATTGTGTGAAATAGGAATAAACTCTTTTTGTGTAAACCACTACTCTACTGGGTCCCCTGGTCGTAGCTGCTGTCCCTGTATCCTAACCACCCGCTCTTCCCACTCTACCTCCCTACTTCCTCGTTCTTCCACCCCCATCCTTCCCTTATACCTTCTGTGGGACTCTTCAAAGTGTAGGCCCGTGACTCTCATACTTCCGTTTGAATCATTATCTATAGGGTGGACCTTCTTCAAATGCAGAAACCCAGGCCATGCCCTAGAGCAGTGGTTCTCAACCTTCCTAATGCC
>NW_005325913.1:0-1747 GCF_000412655.1 Myotis brandtii | reverse complement strand
ATGATGCTCTAACCAACTGAGCTACCCTGCCAGGGCATGTAAAAGCTGCCTCTTATTGTGAGCCTGGTCTTGTGATGACACCACGCAAGCCTCATCTTGTGATGACACTGTCCAAGCTGCTTCACCCTGGTGCTCAGCCTCATGGAAGATGTCACGCACTTTCTGTTGCATTTTAAACTTGTCTATTCATCCTATACAACAAAACAGGTAGATTTTCCCATAGCTCTACTTCAGTTTAGTCTCGTATATTGGTGGCTCCTATAGGAAGTGGCCAGATCTGTTGCGACTCAATGTCGCTTAGAATGTAACACAAATGTAAACCTCAATATATCTGAAGATCCAATGCTTATATTTCATTTTTGCCTACCTTTCCATTAAAAGCTGTGAACATTAAAAGAATGTTATGTAAAAATAAACTCTATGTTTCCATACAGAATAAAAAAGGATAGAAGACTGCAGTTAGCATTTCTAAAAATAAGGTTAGGAACATTGCTCTTGCAATGTAATTACAAAGCCACTAATGATTGTAGTGAGTTATGAAATGCAGAGGTTTACAAAATTCAATTGCTACTCTAATACATGGGCCACATCAGGAGATCATAGACTAACTTCTAGAAAACTTTCAATGCAAATTCACAAATTTACATTCTGCAGTCGTGCACCCTGAATCATAAGATATATTGTAAAATACAAAGTCAAGAATAATCTCTATTTTTTAAAAATAACAACTGGCTTGGCCAACACTAGTAAATCTATTGCATTTTCAACTTTAAGGTTGTTTGTTACTACCTTATGTCTAATCTACTTTATTTAATATAGTTCATACAACTTTTACAGTAAAGAACATAGTAGAGCATATATCCTGGCATTGTCAGTTTATGAAAATAAGGATGGGGAGAAAAATAATTATCTAGCAATATTATGGGCGATATTTTTCAGGCCCTCACGCCCAGTCCACCACTAAGTCCTATCTATTCTACATTAAATATCTACCTTTCATCCTCTTTCCTGCTCTCCCTCAGGCCTAGTTACCATCCTCTCTCACCTAGACTAGTGCAGAACCCCCTTGACTGTCTTCGCACTTTTACTCTTGCCTCCCTCCCTTCCCCTGTAATATATTGAGCACACAACAGTCAGAGAGATATTTAAAATTTTAAATCAGATTACCTGACTCCCCTTCTTAAAAGCTCACAAAGGCATCTCCCTGCACTTAGAGTAAAATCCATACCCCTTGGCTTGGCCCACATTGTGCTGTATCGCCAGCTCCTCCTGTCCCACCACACTGCTTTTTAATGTGCCGTTTTCCAGCCATGCACTGGCCTTTTCCCCGTTCCTTTAATGTGCCAACCACTTGCCGCTACCTCTGCCTGGAACAAGTGTCTTTCTGCTTTTTTTAAATCACACTGAATACTAAATACTAATTGTATTTCCGAACAGCAAAGTTATTGTTCAGTCATTTTCTTTTCTTTGAGCCACTGGGTAGATATGGCTGCTTCACCATGATCTGTCCTCCCCTCCTTCTTGGGCATGAAGAAGACTCTACTACTTCCTAGCCCACTTGTAGTAAGCTGAGGCCATGTGGTCAGTGCTAGCCAATGAAATGTGGGCATGAGGAAGCTGTGTCACTTCTGGGCTGAGGCAGTGGACCCTCTGATTTTTGCATGGCCAATTCCCCATCATCATTCAGGTGTTGGCTCAAATTCCATCAGTTTAGGGAGTTCCCTCACCTCCAGTCCAGTCACTCTGC
>NW_005325912.1:0-1747 GCF_000412655.1 Myotis brandtii | reverse complement strand
GAACTTACAATAAATCCTAAACTCTTTACTATGACCTGCAAGGCCCAATGTGATCTGACCCTGCACCTTTCTGACCTCTCACCATTCCTTGTTCTCTACACTCACTAACAGAAAATACTCTATTCCAGAAACAAGCAATGGTGTTCCCACCTTGGGGTCTTTGCCTTTGCTGTTCTCCCTCCTCTAAAAGCTCTGCCCAAGATCTTTTCATTGCTGATTCCTTCATATCATTCAGATCAGCTCAAACCTCACATCCTCAGAAAGCCCTTGCACATCCATGCAATCTCTCTCTCCCAGTTACTCATATTCCCATCACCGTGATTTATTGTCTTGGAAACTTGAACCATTACCTGAATAATCTTTTATTTGCTGACTTGCTCACTGTCTGTCTTCCTTCCATTAGAAGGTCAACTGCATGAGAGCAGGGATGTTGCTTGTTCACCGTGGGTATATGTTTAGAGATGAATCCATCTACACACATAGATCTACCTCACCCATTTGTTGCTACACAGTGATGCTCAATACAGACATTCCACAACTTCATTAGCAGCAACAAATATGCTTACACATGCTTCCTTATGCACATGGGCATAAATTGCATGGGGTAGATACTGAGAATTTCCAGGACACAGGAATGCATATTTTGAATTTAATAAAAATTGACAATTTCCCCTACAAAGTGATTAAAGCAATTCCACTTCCACTTGAGGTGTATGAGCATATGTACACTTCCTCACATTGATGTTTTTAGATTTTATCCATTTTTTTGCCATCCTAAATGTGAGGGAATACTATAACTCACTGTTGTTATAACTTGCATTTTCCTGATTATTATGAAAGCCAACTATTATTGTTTCTTTATCTTACATGTATTAAGCGATTAGCACAGTATGCTTGTATTACTAAATTTTGTGTATAAATTAATCTCTTTCATTACACTAGAAGTTCCAAAAGGGCGAGATCTCCTCCATATTACCTAGAAGAGAACATAATAAGTATTCAATAAATATTGTTGATTCATTAAATGAAGACTGCAACTTTGTGAGAAGAAATGTATCAACAAGAAGAAATAGGTCAGTGATCAAATGCCTGTTTGTTTTCTGGAGGATCCTCATTTGGTTTCCTTCCCATGGCTTTAAGCAAGTGGCCCCAGAGAGACTTACCATCATCGGCAGGATAGTCTAGGAAGTCGGCTCCTTCCTCCTCTTTAGGCTGGTCTCCACCTTCTGATTCCCCAGGCTCCTCATCCACTTTCTCACTCTCTGACCGGTAGATGATAATAGATTCTGGGCGGGACTCCTTCCTCTTCTTTTTCCTGCGACCCATTGTGGATTCCCCATCCAGGGCCAGGGCAGCTGCCACGGCCTTCCTCAGAGAGCCATGGTGTGGGCTTGGAAGCTGGCCCTGACTTTCCACTGGTGCCAACTCTTCCATTTTAGTCCTCACGTCTGGTTATTCCTTGTGAAGAGTCCAACTTGCTTGGGCAAATTTACAATCCACACATCCCAGAGCTTCTTCCTGGATGGGGCTATGCAAAGATAGCCCAATGATGAGTGCAACTTGAAAGATAGGAAAGCAGAGCCATCAACAGGGGTGAGCTGAAAAGGAATTTGGGAAATGATCCTCAACTTGGCAAGTCTTCACCTCCTTTTACATCTCATAACACTTTATTTCACTTTACTTCTCATAACACTTTATTTCTGCATTTAAAAAAGAATTTAAATCTATTTTTATTGATTTCAGAGAG
>NW_005325911.1:0-1747 GCF_000412655.1 Myotis brandtii | reverse complement strand
AAATATGAGGAATTCATACATCAACATGCTATGATGGTATTATTACAATGTCTCAGAATATCATCTTCAGCAAATTCTCCATAGCTTTTATGCTTGGCATTGAACACTGGTAGGAATGAAGGCAGAGCTTATTAGAGTACTTGGGAGAAACATTTTTATAGTGTTCCAACTCCTCATCTTCCTTAGGACTTATGCAGCCAACCCATTTAATCCTACATGGAACAGGGCATGGGTTGCCCAACTGCAATAGTAGCCAAACAATAAATGAATTAGAGCAGGTCTCATTGTGAAAGGCAAGAGTGACAGAAGACTGTAATACCTGCAGGAAGATCATGACTCTTGGAGTCCAAATACCTGGCTAATTGACTCCCTAACCAGCCTTGTGACCACAGGCAAAACATTTTTGTTTCTCTGAGCATCTGTCTCTTAATCTTTAAAAAGGAAATATCTAAGCTAAACCTTCTCTGAGGTTTCCTCCAATTCTGCATTCTGTGTTTCTCTGAACATTAAGCTGTGCACTCACTTCATTTGCAAAGTTCCAGTCTAAAACAACAACAACAAAAACAATACCAAAACACTAGTGGAATAAAGTAGCACATCAAGTCTCAGGCACTGGCATACACAAAGTAAAAATGCTAACACCACGGATTTGGATATTCACCCTGTAATGGTGAGATTTAATTTCAGCAGAGAGCTTCCATAGCACATAATGGTGTATCATTGCACTATGTTTTACTTCCCCTAGCAAATAAAGTATACAGGAAAAAAATTGAAAAGAACATACATTGCTTTATTGTCTTGTGAAATTGCTGGGTTTCAAGCCAATAGAATGCCTTAATGCTCAAGTTCTCTAGGGTGATACAAAGTGCAGAGCATCTCTGTTTGTGAAGCTAAATTTAATAAACAGAGTAATCCCCTGGCAGGCCCTGGGATTTTTCTAATATCCTGATAGTGTCAAGGGAGAGGGGCTTGATATGTGAAAAATAGCATAAGACCTTACAACCCAGACTTACTAGAAACAATGGCCCTTTAATTGAGTCATCTGCTTTTTGCATGTTGTGGTACTGAAATGGAAATCGCTTTAATTGTGTGTGCCTTGTACCTAAGCCTTGGGGAGTTGGTGCTGTCCACAAACTGGGATGCTGAACCAGAAGTCTTTAAATCCACTATTGCCCAGCCGAGGCTTAGGACACAAAGACCACTGTCCTTTCTCACCTATAAAGACATCCTCATCCTTATACCCTTCAGGTTATTTTAAATTCACGCTGACAAAATCCCTGCTAAGACATCTTATCATGTTGCAGCAGCAGCAGCATCTTGCATTGTATTTTATACAAAATATACAACCTTTGTTATATGTTAGTCCCATAATAATGCCTGTATAGAAAACACTGTCCTAGGTCAAGTTCCCCAGGAGCAGAGCCTGATGTGGGGGATTCTTATGCAAGGAATTTATTAACTGAGTACTCTCAGAAGTAATGGGGGAAGAAAGGTGGGGTAGGGTAGGGGAAAGAACCCAAACAAGGGTGAAGACACCAGATTCAATGGGATCCCATAGGGAACTCGGTAGCACAACTGTACCTAGAGTTGGCTTTACCTTGAGACAAGGGACAGGTCTTTTAAGATCCTTATGTCAGTCAATCATTGGCTGCAAATTTTCCAGAGGGAAAAAAAATACTTCCCAGTTTAAATGGCTCCTATTTAAGGCCCAGAGAAATTCTCCAAAAGAGGGCACCAACCACCACTC
>NW_005325910.1:0-1747 GCF_000412655.1 Myotis brandtii | reverse complement strand
CCATAACTAGTACAGTACTGTGAATACTGCAAGCTCTTCACACATAGACTGTCTTCCTAAGGCTAGCCCCAGGCTGACTGGCATTGATAATTAGGGAGGAGGCCAGGCAAACTGCTACATTGTGACCCTGTGGCTCAAGTTCATAAATTTAAATTCTGGGTTCAAACAATTCAAAGGTAAAACCCAACCCAAGGTGATGATCCCAGAAAGCTAATGTCACCACAGGGGTGCTTAGAAACTTGCTGTAGCCTTCCTTCCCCAACACCTCCCACAATAAAAGTGACTTCAAGTAAGAGAGGAAAGGGTGCATGGAGAGAGAGATGGCCAAGGTCCAGTTGGAAATGAGCTCCGCATCTGGATGCAGTGAGTTTAAGTTCTGTGGAAAAAGTCTGGGCTAAAAGCAATGTGTTTTGCACAAGTGTTCTGGAGAGAGTATTGACAAGCACGAGACAATCCTTGATGGGAGCTTGACTGATGTAACTGAAATCAATCATCTGTGGGGTGCGGGTGTGTGCTTTTCTAAGGGAAATAAATATTAGAGGCACAAGCTTGAAATGAGTAAAAAATGAGTCCAAATCTCAGTCAGATGAAACAGCAAGGGTTCCAGAGCCAGAAAAGATCCTATCCTATTTTTTCTTCATCCTGAAGTTAACCAGATGGACATTTTTTGCAAAGTACCAATTTATCCACATGCTTGGAATGAAGAACTTGCTTTGTGATGGAAGATCTGTATTTAATTGTAGAAATGAGACAAAATATCTATTTTTCAAATCTAGAGTTTATATCATTTTTGTTTTTCTAAACTCTCTTCTTTCCCCCCCTTGGCTCCGCTTCTCATCTCCATTCTCCTCTTTCCTGCTTTAGATGGTGTATTTATGACTGTGGTTAGAATATACTGGTGACACTGTAATAATGAACAGACACTTTCAGACATGGCATATGAGAGACGATGTGCATATGAAACAAAATATAAAAGATGCCACTTCCTTTTAGGGTGTCCTCTATGATGGCAATGCACTGTAAAACCAGAGATCAGAATTCATAAAAGAACAAAGGAGAATAAGGAAAGGAAAAGGAGAGGTGAGTTGCAAGGGAACCATGTAAAAAGGCCACTGTGAGGGCATCGATAATCTCTCCAGGCTGTGCTTATTACTCCAGCTTTCAATTCCTCAACCTGTAAAACATGGACAATATCTGTTCCTATCTCACAGGGGTTTTGAGAGGACTAAATGAGATAGTACGTGAAAAGCTCTTGGGATGAAATCTGGGAAATAAGCCTTCAAAATAGCAGGCATTGTGACTCTTTTGAATACCATTCAAGGACTAACAAGATTATATACACAAATCCTTCCCGTAGATAAACAACACACTCAGTAAGGTGCGATGACGGTTGTTACTGTTATTACCATCATTATTGTTATTCTTATTTTACTTTTTGTTTCTATCTCTTTGCTTGCCCTCCCTGGACTGATGCTTTAGTAGACAGTTCGTTTTCTTCTTGATTCAGATTTCACCCCATTATTCTAGTGTTTAGATTCCCTAAGATTTCACTCTCCATAAGCCATGAGTCAATCATGCCTCATCCATATGTCCAAGGAAACTATAGATATAGAACTGCCCAATGTGGAACTACAAATGCAACCTGATTGCTTGATGGTGCAAAATCAACTAACCAGATAAAGGCCAAGAATTCCCATGACTCCTATGGAAAACCATCCTGGACTATTATGGAAGTTTTTTTTTTTTT
>NW_005325909.1:0-1747 GCF_000412655.1 Myotis brandtii | reverse complement strand
CCTAGCTCTCTGCTTTCTTTTTTCTCTTCAATGTGGCAAACAAATGAAAACCACACAACAAAAGATACACAGAAAATGTCCAGCTTACTGTCGACAAGCCTTACCTTTGCTCCTTTACTTCCGATGCGGCCATACCCTGGGTTGCCATCATCACCCTGTAAACAAAGCGATTAATCACACGCATCCCAGACTACAGCCAGACGCAGGCTTGTTCACAAAAGAACTAGACAGCCAGCTCTGGGGTTTGATGAGGAGAAATTAGGAAGCAGCGTTCTCTGGGGAAGGCCACTGGCATTTGGTGATAGTGGCACAAAGGCGTCTCTCAATAACATATACAGCACTGTCCCTTAGTCTCATCTAAAAAGTAGGAATAATAATTATACCCAGTCCTGGTGTTATTACGAGGATTAAACATTTCAGGCATGTAGTCATCACAAAAAAAGGAAGTAGTGGTGTTCTTCCTTCCAGAGAACACTTGTATTTTAATACCGTAACACTAATCCATCTTCACTTGGCCAAATAAAAATAAGATCTGAATGCCTGGGCACTGGCTACTGTTGGACCCTTGTAGGCCTTAGTGAGAAGTCCTCCAAGCATGGGTTGGGTTTCTGATGAGTGGGTTCTGATGGGAGGAAAGACTGGAAGAAGGGCTATGGGAATGCTGACGACAAGTTCTGTCCATTTTATGATTTAGCTTCAAGAGCACCCTGGCCAAGCTGTTTGGTACCTGGGAAGTTGCCACCTTGGAAAAGCTGGCCAAGGAGCTAATCCAAGATGAGAATAACATCTCAATTTCTAGAGAGCTGTAAGGCTAGACTGGGATGGTATCTCTCACACACCTGCTATCCATTGAACACTGCAAGGGCAATCATTTTATCTAAAAGATAAAAAGTGATGCTGAAACAAACCGGCAAGCCCCGAGGACCAGGAAGGCCAAGAGCGCCTTTTTCTCCCGGATCTCCAGGTTCCCCCTGTTAAACAGAACAATGAAATGCATCCTTGTTAGGTTGTTTTTGTAAAATGAAATTTAAAACGATGGCACTAAGACAACCCTTTTTAACTGCATCCATGTGTATCACACATTCACAATGGTTGTGTGGCCAGGACTGGGAATTGTGCAACCAATACCAGAGGAACTGGCTCTGAGGTCTCCTCTATTGATCAATGAAGCCTCAACAAGTCTGATGTATTGTTTAGTGCAAGCTGCCATCTTAGCTGCTCAGTGCCATGGAATGCACTCTTGGAAGCGTCATACCGTTCGTCAAGGAGGAAGCTCTGCACTATTTAAGAAAAGTAACAAAACTGCGATCCATGATGATCCATGCAAATCATCTGGCTACTGCGAAGACGACAGGCTTATTAATCTAGTTTTAAGGTTTGACATGCCAGTCAATATAACCAAAGTAGCACAGTGTCCCTCGCAATTGTTTCTGACTTCTGAATCCATCTCAGTATTATGTTGAGGAAATTCCAGCTACTTGGGAAAGTTGGCACAGGTTTACAAAAGAAGGTTAACTCCTTTTCTAGAAAACAACAACGAAAAAACTTTCAAAGTTTTAGATTTTAGATTTACAGAAACATGAAGACAGTACCTAGAGTTCCTATATGCTCCTATTGACCATTACATTAGTTACAGCAGTAGGGTACATTTCTCAGAATAAATGAATGTTGATTCATTATTAGCAACCAAATCCCATACTTTATTCAGCTTTCCTTAATTTTTACCAAATATCCTTTTTTTTTTTTT
>NW_005325908.1:0-1746 GCF_000412655.1 Myotis brandtii | reverse complement strand
CTATCCACTGAGCCAAACCAGCTAGGGCATTACAGTTACCAGTATTTTGGAGAGTTAGGGGGTTAGACTAGAATCCACAGAAAGCCAGGCCCTTTGGTGAGCTTGCAGAACCAAAAAAAGAGAAAATACTGAGAGAAAGGGTTCTGTAACATCTCATTAGATTCCTTGGGAGGCCCACAGAGCAGATGGGGACGGCTGGGAGATGACTGCAAAGGATACATCCATCAGCGCCACGATGCTCCGGCACTCATCCAAAGAGAAGGTGTCCGCTGGAGGTCCTGAGGGGGCAGAACAGGCGGGACTGAAGTGTCAGGGAGGGTGACATTGGGCTGGCTCGGCAGTGGGGATGACGTTGGGAACAGCAGGTCCTTACCTTTCAGGAATTCCTGGTTGAGAAGTCTCTGAAGCTGGGTGGCATCAATGCCTAGTCCCTGGTCCAAACAAAGGAGGAATTATCCAGTGCCCAGGAGCTGAGGGACACATCTGCCTGGCTCTGAAAAGCACTCAGATTGCTAGTCACAGTTCCCACCCAGTGCCCAGCTCACCTTTGTCAGGAAGCCTCTCCTGATGGCTCCGGGCCACGGTGATACTCCCTCCCCGGAACCTCTGTGGTGCTGATTACTCCCGAGGGTTGATACCTTGTGTGGGTACCTTGCATTTATCTCTTCATTCGTGATTGGATTGAAAGCAGTGTTTGCTTCCCCCCCCACCATGCTTTGCACTTGGGAGTCCCTCAGGAGAAGTATTGCTGAATGAATCAATTCAGCCCCGTAGGTATGTTTCCCCATCTGCTTCCAGAAAGAGACTAAGAAAATATGACTATTGAATGTACATGTGTGGGGTTGTGGAGGGGGGCAGGAGGTGAGAGGAGATTAAAATGCTGGGAACCTGAGCTAAGAGAAGCTGCTCTAATTGAACCCATTACTTAATGCTAGTCTTCCCAGACACTGAAGCAGGAAGGGGGAAGCAATTGAGGTTAAGGGGAGAGAAACATTTCCTGGCCTGAACTTCTGGAGGCATTAACTGAATTCAATTTTCTATGAGGGACATTGAGTGGCTGTAAGGGCAGTGTCTTCCATGATGATTTTACAGAGAAGAGCTGCTCTACACGTGGCCGTTTCTTACACCAGCCTGGTCAAAGCTGAGGGGATGATGGGACATTAACACCCTGGCAAAGCATTTACACGGGGAAGGAGTTGGAGTGAGGACTCCCAGCGGGTGGCTTTGCAGAGTGGTGCTGGGTCAGGTGGAAGAAGGTGCCTCCTTAGGGTCTTCTGAGAACCAGCACCCCATAGAGGACATGCTGTCCCCAGGGTTGGCCTCATCACACAGAACTGAAAGCAAGAACAATCCTGCAGCCTGTACTTTAGCTAGAAGGATGACCCCTCATGAGGCCCCCAGAAATGCTGCCAGTGTCTGAAATTGGCCTTTAGGTCATTCCTCCAATGTCTCATGGGTCAGGGAAGTCCTTTTGGTGTGCCCACCATCAACTGAGTTTTTTCCTCAAAAGAAACATGGCACCTTGCTTTGCAGAGCAGCTGACATGTTGGTGAGGAACTCCAACCAACGAGAAGATAAGCAGCTTTGACGCATGGATCCTATCTCCCTCTTGCAGGTCTCCCAACCTCCCAGCACAGCCCCTGACCTGGACCCTGGACCAGTCACCACCAGGATGTTTGAGGAGATGAGGCTAGGAATGGAGATGAACTTTGCCTCAACGAATTCCCAAAGAATTGCACTCTGTCT
>NW_005325907.1:0-1746 GCF_000412655.1 Myotis brandtii | reverse complement strand
GCCTGTCTGCCCAGGTTCTAACCATGATGCCCAGTGGCTCCTCTCCATGATCTCCAATGGACAGTGAGTGAGCAATCCTCCCCTTCTTTCTTGCCACATGACTCGGTGCCTCTTTGCGGCAAGTTTTTTCTCTCAAGGCACTTCCTAATTTTGATTTTAACTTCATATCATTTGACTAGAAATGTCCTAGGTAAAGACCAGGCCTGTCATTGTTGGTGACAATAGTTCCTCACCATCTGCCCAGCGAAGGAGACCTCCACGAAGGGATCCACGAGGTCCTTACTGTCACCCACAAATGCTTTGGTGACGTTCGCCATGATGCTGGAGTTCATCTTGGGCAACCCTTCTGCTTTGTAGAGTCTCACATAGAATCTGGCCCAGGGTCTCTCTGATGGAAACCCTTGAGGGATCAAAAGGTTCCTTAGAGGAGGACAAAAACAAAAAATAAAAAAGCGCTCTCATGTAAAAGAATAGGGACAAAAGCTAGAAGCATAAAGAAAGATCCTGATATGTGACAGAAATCTGAAAAGATTAGGATCTATTGCTAAAATGAGTTTTCTTCTTAGTTTAATGACAGTGAAGGGTATGATTAGAGTGAATGCAAACTCACTTAGGTCCTACAATTATAGAATAAACACTGTCTCCCACGCTGTACCTTACAATAGGTACATTAAGTCTCCCCATTTTATAAATCAGTGGTTGAAATTATAATTCTTTCAAAGGAAAATCAGCTAAATTCAAATAAATCAGATAAGCTCAGGAATAGCTTGTCTGTTATGGGTTATTATAGGAAGACAGGCTCTACTTGTCCTAGAAACTGACTTCCAAATGCATAGTTACACCTTCCGTCAGACACATCTCAATGACTCAGATAGAGCAGAATCCCATGTGGATAAGCTATAAACTTGGCCATTCTCGTGTACCCATAAGGAAAGGGAGGGAGGGAAAGAG
The DNA here is from genome assembly GCF_000412655.1 of Myotis brandtii. Classification (NCBI taxonomy): domain Eukaryota; kingdom Metazoa; phylum Chordata; class Mammalia; order Chiroptera; family Vespertilionidae; genus Myotis; species Myotis brandtii. The sequence continues at coordinate 795 of NW_005325907.1, read as the reverse complement.
ATATGGAAATGGGAACATATCATTTCCATTGCCCAGCCCTGGATGAATCTGTCTCACTTTTCTATTTGTTCCTCAGCATCGGAGATTTTCGGGTTGGTCTTTAAGATGTCGCCTTTCCCAATCACGCTGATGTCACACTTCAGATACCCCTTCGTGCCAATCCTGATATCACCAGGGTCTGTGAGCAGGGCCCACTTGTCACAGAACTGATGACCTGTAAAAGTGTCCTGACAGCTCAGATATCCTGCACAGATGGACCCAGCCCCACCCAATGCTCTCCCACACCCAAGGTCTCCCACACTCTACTGAGGGATTACCTCATCTGGGCTATTTCCAAGTCTCATGCCACCTCCCTCTCCTCCTTTCCCACCTGTCCTTTACTTCCCATCCTCTTCACCATCTTTTTCTCCAACCGGTCACAAGTATTTGGGAAGCCTTTCAACCTGATAGAAATCCCCTAGCCAGAATTCTAGATTTGATGAAGTAGGAGGACATTAAAGGAGTATAGAAGTCACATATTATTTCACAGGCCATAAATGTGGCTCATGGATTTTTTTGTTTGGCCTACACTGGAAGTCCAAACTTCAAAATCTCATACAAAAACCTATACTTCTGGCTTATCCAAAAACAAACTGTTAGACCAGGCAATACAGAGGGCACATTCCACATGACAGCAGAAGGTAAAGGAGCTGAGTAGATGCTAATCCTAATGGAATTAGTAGAGCTAATTCAAACTCACATGACCTGGACCCCTGGACATGTGAGTTTGAATTACAGTTGAAGAAAAGAGGCCTT
>NW_005325906.1:0-1746 GCF_000412655.1 Myotis brandtii | reverse complement strand
TTTTTTTTTTTTGCCACATTTGTTTGGTAATTGAAGGTCAGCTTGGCTGGATATAAAATTCTTGATTCAGAATTTCCTTCCATGATGAAAAGGTTGCTTCGCTTTTTGATTCGTATATCGAATTTCTTGGTGTTTTTGCCGTCAGGTTTACAGGAGTTTTCTTGGACATAGTAGAATGTCCTAAAGTTGACTTTACTGAGTCAATTTCGTAATTCCACTGTGTATTCTTTCAATATGTAGATTCAGGATTTATTTATTTTTGTACATTTTTAGTGGATTATAGCTTTTAATCTTGGTTTTGATGTATTATTTTGTTTTTCTTCTTTAGAGAATTCAGTTATAAGTGTGTTAGATCTTCTTTGTCTTCTATAGCTATTATTTTCTTTCTGAGCTTTTTGCTTTTTCCTTTTTTGTTTTAGTCTCTTGGAAATTTTCATTTCACTTTTCCATGTTTATTTTGTATATTTTTAAAAACTTTTACTTTTTTGTGCATCTTTTACTTTAGTCTTAAATTTGAGATCATTGTCTTTTCCTTCACTTTCTTTTCTATATTCAATCAATTCTTATTTCATGTATTTTTGTTTTGTGCCCACTTCTCTTCTGAATTTGTGAATTTATGATTTGTGGTGCTTTTTCATATCTGTTATTGCTTGTCTAACAACATTTGTTTGTGCTGGAGTGTTGTGCTACAGTATCTTCCGCTTTAAGACTGGGTCTTGAGTGTTTTCATTAGCTGAAGAATTTTGATTCTCAATTTATTTCCTTTTTAGAGTAACTCTGTGTGGAGTTTACTTCCTTTTTCTGTTTATTTCCAAGACTTGGATTTTCCTGGACCAGGTGTTTCTACCGATGTGGTTCAAGAATTCGGGTGTCTTACTATTTTCTTAGTTCAAGACTGCTCTCTTCAGTTGGTACAGTGAAATGCAATTTTTTTGATGAATAGCATCTTTAATGGGTGGGAAGGGCTAGGGAGAGTTTAGTATGTCTAGATTTCATGAAAGTAATTTCTGCAGGAACCTTAATTTCCACCAACTTCTTTATTTTTTCCTCTTCATCACCAAGTCTCCAAAAGATGTCCCTCCTACCTAGTTCCCTTGCTCACTTACAAAAGCTATGTGCTCTCAATACTTACACGTTTAAACTCATGTATTTTCAAGCCCCCCTTTTCCAATTCCCCATTAACCAGTGCTCTAATCCAGCATGACTGTTCTCAGTATTTCTCTATTTAGTGTGGACTCTCTGGGGCACCATTGCACTTACCTTTTGCCAAAATGTTCCTTCTTAACTCTCCACTTCCACATGGGTGTGATAGCTGGTGCTACTGATTTCAGGTGTTTTCTACCCCACTCAAATGAAATGGGAGTGTGCAGTATTCTATTTCCTGGTTATATGGTAGATATAATTGGGTTGTGTGGTGAGTTCATTGTGATTTTATTTGTTGCCCTTGACGTGTATGGTTATTGGAAGATATGTAGAAAAATTCAGTTTATGGTAGGCATCTGTCATTATCTTCAAAGAGCTCTCACTCTATAGCCTCAATTGATAAATGCTGATACATAAATTGTTAGATAAGATTTTCATATGAGCACTAGATAATTGGGCTTTTTTATTGGCTGCTTATGAAAAAAACACAGCAAAGATTTTTATACGGATAAAATATAGAAGATGATTCATTCAGGTCTCCAAGCAATTTTAGCCTGCAGCCCATTCTCCCTGACCTTATTGCACAGATAGAATTCCTCATTG
>NW_005325905.1:0-1746 GCF_000412655.1 Myotis brandtii | reverse complement strand
CTCGAGTCAAAAAGTTTGCCCACCCCTGATCTAAACCGAGCCCACAGACCCTAGTTCTGCAGATAGAGATTCTGAGGCCTGAAAGACAAAGGGAAGTGGCCGGAGGAGACACTGAGGTTCAGCAGCTGTACAGAGACCTCTTCTCCTGACTCCTGATGCAGCCAGGCACACTGTAAACACCGAGGAGCCAGCCCAGAGCCAGGCGTCCAACCCCAGGCAGTGCACTCCCGTTATCCACCCGGACGCCTTCCATTCTCACGAGGTAGGAGTTACTCACTCCATTTCGTGAAGGACGAGGCCGAGGCCCGGAACAGTTACCAACCACAGTCAAGAGACACAGCCAGGACTGGGCAGAGACTCAGGCCCAGGTTTGGGGCCTCCCAAGTCCATGCTCTCTTGCTACCCAAGTCACCCCTCTCAGAGTTATTTCCCATTCGTTCAGGACAAGTCCCACCTGGAAACTACTTGTCAGTGTCTTTGTCTTCACACTCTGAGTTTTATGGGGCTGGATAGGGGTCTTATCACATCATAAGGTTTGTCCCCACTGCCTACAATCAGAGCCAAATCTCAACCTTCCCTAGAAAATTATCAGCGACCTCTTTCTGAGAAACATCTACTAGTATGTAACTGACTCAGTAAACTCCCCTGGTAGCATTTCCCAGCATTTTTCCCCTTTACATGGATAATTCCTTGATTCCTCTGATTTACTTCTTCCCAGCAGAGGCTTGTCCTCAAATGAACCTCGTGGTTTTCACATACAGCCCTGCCTTCCCCCAACGCAGGACAGGGGCCGTGTCCTGTTTCCCCTGGTAAAAGGTGCCAGATCGGAACCCTTCCGAATCCCCAGAGCGGTCTGAGTCCTATATCCTGCAAAAGGATATTATGGCCTGATGTGTAATTCATGTCTACTGATTTATCATTCCTACAGACGAAGACTTCCAAAAGGATTTATGACGTCCTACACATTCAACTGGGTGCAAAGTAGGGCAGCAGTTGAGGCTTCTCTGATCTGAGACCATGTAATAAAAACAGGACATAAAAACCATGTCCTAGCATCTAAGACACACATTGAAACTTGAGAAAAACCCTTCATTTCTCTCCAGCTCTTTTCTCTAACCCAGTGGTTCTCAATACCAGGTCCCTGGGCCAGCAGCATCAGGATCAGAATCACCGAGGAACTTGTTAGAAATGAGACTTCCAGGTCCCACTCCAAACCGATGGGACACTCTGGGGTGGGGCCCAGCAATCTGTGTTTTAACGAGCCCCCGAAATTATTCTGTCCCATGAAAACGGACAGTAATAACTACAATAACCGCAGCAGCTACCACTAACTGAGCATCTACTATGTGCCCAGCATCTATTCTTACCCCAATCTCATTAGTCCTCATAACTGAGAAAACCTTTATTCCACATGCCAGGCTCTGGGCTAGGTACGTTTTGTGCACTATGTCATTTGTTCCTCACAATAATCCTTTGAAGAACTTAGTATTATCCTGCTCCCATTTTACAGATGAGAAAATTGAGTCCCAGAGAGGTGAAGCCACTTGCGCAAGGTCACACAACTTAGAAGTGGCCAAGGCAAGAAGAAAATTCAGATCTGTTGGATTCCAAAGCCATGTTCTTTCTGTCCCACCACGGGAGCTCCCCAGGGTCGTTCACAGCTACATCCGCCTTGGAAGCTACAAAGCTGGGTCAGGTGAGATTCGAGGAGGGGAGCAGGGCAGGCAGGATGGGCCCTGCCCAGAC
>NW_005325904.1:0-1746 GCF_000412655.1 Myotis brandtii | reverse complement strand
AATTCCATTTACTTAGCATCCGAATATAATTGACATGTAATGAATACATTTGAGTGGATGAAAGACCTCTTCAAGATTCAGAGCAAATGTCCTCAGGACTCTAAAGCCCCCACCCCACCCTTGTTAAAAATCTGTGTCTCTCTTATCTCCCCCCAGCACTGGTTTATGGATCTTTATTAATGGTTATCATGCTGTCTTGTAGTTATTGGCTCTCAGACTTTCTCACTAAATATGTTTCTCAAAAGCAAGGACCATGTTTTACTTTTCTTTGTACACTTAGCCCTTAACAAGTATCTTGAAATATTTATTTTGACAAATTTTTATTTGAAAGATTTAGCCTGAATCATTAATACAAGTAGTTAACACTGATTAATTGTGCCTGTAATATCTCTAGAAGTATTTGAATACAATAAGGAGATTCATTAAAGAAATTCTGACTATAACCTCGCCAGAATATGAGCATATTAGTTTACATAGATTTACATCATAGTCCTGTTCCATATTTATTCAAGAGTCACATTTTGAACAATCCCATGTTTGATGATTGGAGGTGGTAAAGTGTGGGGTGTGGATTATCTACAGATCTCTCTATGGTAGGGTGGTCTATTAAATACAGAATTTAAAACAAATAAGTAACTCCCCTAATCAACGTAGTCAGTAAGTAGTGAGTTTCCATAAAATAAGGTCCATCATATACTGAGAGGTTCACATTTATATGTAATCTTGAACAAAGACACAAAACAAAATTAAAATATACCCCCCTCCACCAAGGGCCCTTACCACACACACACTGACTTCATTTGGATGGCAGTGTCCCTGATTTGTTAGGTGGGCCCTCAAAGCAGGTATTTCTGTGTTTCCTCAAGAATCTCTAAGAAAATGTAAATTCTAGGTCATCACTGAGTCCTAGAAGACATGGATTAACTTGTGATTAGGGATAAGGCTCATTTAGCTCCTTCAAAATCACTCTCAACCTAAATGTTTCAGATAATTCATTGGTCAAAGCATTCCATAAATAGGAGAGATTCATTGCAATCCCACAGGCTTCTATCTCAACTGGACCCTCTCTCAACTTTCAAAACCACCAGAAAACAGTTTCAATGTACCTATAAACCATATGAAAGGGACCTTTTCAGGTTGCTTCCTTCTACTTTCCCAAGTTCTTCTCATCATTCTGTCCCTTGTGACTCAGAGCAACTTCCTACATACCCCCACCTGTGCTCATTCACCCATCTTCTGCTTTAAGCCGACTGTCCACTAATGACCCCCTCAGATGTTCTTTGATGATTACATAATATCATCACTAGTTTTTTTCAGGCTTGCCTTCAGGTTTCAATTGCTATGAAAAGCCCTTAAGTAGAATTTCACATTGTAAACATGGCTCTGTCACTCTTAAAACATATCCCAACACTTGCCCCCAAAGGCAGCTGGCTACGTTGACTATTCAGAAACCTGGCCCTGCTGAAAGGATACCCCATCTCTGAGCGAGCAGAGCTTGTCTTGGGGCTGAGCCAGAGGATGAAACTCAGAAAAACAGTCAAGGTTGATTTGATTTCCCTTGGAAATAATCAGAATGGGGAGGTTTCCCCATTAAGAGAATTTGTAGACACACGGCTTTAGGAGAGTGACTCATTTCTAGGAAAATCCATTCCTTTCCAGGAGCCCCCCTATAGTCTCCGTTTCCCCATTTTTTATATGGCAAATCTAAAGTGGTTAGCACTCCCACACACTATTTCTTCAGCATCT
>NW_005325903.1:0-1746 GCF_000412655.1 Myotis brandtii | reverse complement strand
TTTTTTTTCTAGCATAAATAAATGGAATCCTACTGGAGGTATTGTTCTGCAATTTGCTTTTTTATTTTAACTGAGCATTTCTTGGCGATCTTTCCGTGGCACTGCATAAAGGTCTGTCTCATTTTTATAATGGCTTCACATTATTCCATGATATGGATGAAGTGCAATTTATTTAACTTTCCCACTATTAATGGACATTTATATCCATTTGAATTTTTACCTCCTTCTGTGATTCATGGACTCCAATAGCTCCACTAATGTCAAGCTTTACAACGCGGCAGTATAAATGACCACATTTTTCTCTCGCTGAATTTGTAAACGTCTTGTCAACAACAGGATGAGGGCGGGGATGTGTCTGCATTGGTCTGGGATGCCATGTGCATGGGCCATGCTGGAGGCAGACACAGTTGCCTGCATTCTCTCGGAGAGCAGGGGAAGGCTCCCAGAAGAGCAGCCTCCCCCATGTCTGATCCCCCCTCTTCCTCCCCCCTCCTAGGCACAGTTCCTAAGAAAATCCCAGGTCAAAGTGCTTCCTGTCCTTTGGCCCAAGAACCCTATCCACGTACGCATGGAATCTTGATTCACTTTACCCCTGTGCTTGGGCATTGCCTTCAATGCTTCCGTCAGCCTACTCTGCATTTATTTTTGGTGTCTTGCTCTCTCGGTTTATACCTGTCTCTGTCACCCCCTCTTTTTGTGTTTCTGCCTCCTTCTCTTCTCCACCCCCAGATACAGAATTCCCTCCTTGGTGGATACTGACAATATCCTTATTAATGATCATAAGCGACATTGCTGGGCCTGAGGAGCAGAACACAGCGACTCTGGGAAAATGAGACGAGAATTCATTACTTGGGGTTTTCCAGGTGCCTCACCCAAGACCCTGTGCCCGCATGAGCACTCAATCGCATCTTCTGGATTCCAAGATGCTGCCCTTACCACGTTGACATTTCCAAAGCCGGTATGTGTTCTATGATCAAAGTTTACTTTTAATACAGTGTTTTTAAAATAACCAATGGCATTTTATAATTGAAGTAAATTCCTACAGGTAAGAATGATTCAGCGGCCCTGGTATTAGGAACAAGGTAAAGGGTGAAGGGCACCGAGAGACCAGCCATGGTTCCCTCCTCTCCGGTCCCCTCCCTCCAGGGGTGGTGCCCAGGCCTGGCAAACCGAAGCATTAACATGTCCTGGAGTAATTAGCACATCATCCAAGCTGGGCCACGGGGACTTGTTCTTGGGAAGGTCACAGAACCATTAGGAAAGAGACCCTCTTGGCTGGTATAAGGATAAATAGGTCCGGAGCAGGAGGGGGCCCGTTGGAGAGGAAGCCAACAAGGGAAGTCAGAGTCCAAAAATGGAGAGAGGGCATTGCCAGTGCCATGGCAGAGTCGGAACCCAGCTGTCCCTGAAGCTGGACAAGTCAGGTTCAAGCCCGTCTGAGTGGGGCTCCTGCCATAAGCAACCAACTTCACCTGGGGATGGGGAAGCTTGGAGTGGGGAGAGGAGGGAGGAGAGACCTCCTGGGGCTGAGAGGGAAGGTGCTAAGATAAAGGGATCATGAATAAGGCCGTTCAGTGCATGGCCTGCAAAGCCCTCCTGGTCGGGCCTGTCTCTCCACCCGCCTCCCCCCTGTACTGTTCCACCCCTTGGCTTCCTGTGCTCTGCCCCTTGAACCACCTCTAAGATGCTGCTCACATCCTATGAGCTCTTCTCCCAGGGGGCCAGGCTGACACCACACCAGGCTGA
>NW_005325902.1:0-1746 GCF_000412655.1 Myotis brandtii | reverse complement strand
CTCCCTTCCTCACTGAAATAAATACAAATATATTTTTTAAAAAGGAACTGCAGGTATGGGGTGGAGTTGGCGAGAAATGTTAGGCAGGTTTGTAGGGCCTTTAAGAAAGGAAGAAAGTCTGCATTCATGTCCGTATGTCCAGTTTGGCTAGGTTCCGATTATGGTGGTAAGGTTGAGTGTCAAGGCCACTGGTATCTAATTATTTACCTTATATTTGCCAGCATGCAGAGCAGCTAAGTATAGTTTTCATCAACATGTTTGGATTAACTCTCAGAACTGTGGCGGCTAAAAGTTTAGGTAGCATAGAACAAAGATCATATGAGGCACCCGGGTGACCCAAAATTGGGGTTACCCACAGTAGGGCTTTCAGAGACAGTTTAAAGGTGCAGTTGGGAGAAGGGTGCTCATGTGTCAAATGCAACTTAGAGGCGTCGGGGGTCTTGCTGATTACATAAAGTTAATGCGTTTGAAGGGATATATTTCACAGTGCTGCTGAATTCAGGCCTGTGCTCACCTGACCAAGTCCTCTGTAGTGCATGGCACCCAATGATTCAGGCAGGCATGGGAGAGATGGTGGGCTGGAGGAGTGTAGAAGGAGAAGGCAGAGTTGCCTAAAGTGAAGACAGGAGGGGTTGGTGGGTTCAAGGAAGGAACTAGAAGTGCCCCATCCAGTTCCCACCCCGTGGTTACTCCTGTGGCATCCCTGATCCCAGGCAGCAGAGCACATCCGGGCCCATTGACATTCACTTGGACTCATTCCCCTGACTCTCGTGTCCAGGCTGCTGGTCCTCACCACCAGGGAGTGTTCGGTTCTGTGTTGTTTCTTTTCCTATTAATGTGGCTTTTCAAAGGGAGGCTAGGGAAAGACATGTGGCTCTCAGTTTACTTTTACTTTTTTGCTTTCCATTTCAGCAGTCAAATCCGAAACGTGACACAGATGTCTGTGCTTTTTCATTATTTTCCCATTTCATTCTTCCTTCCCGATAAAGTGGGAGGTTGACTGGGTAGTCAGTGAAATGCAGAACTAGCCCCAGGGCAGTAGGCTATCAGGGAAGTGGTTCGCAGTTCAGGTTCTGGGCCCATAGTTTTCTAAAACCTTTGTAATGTTTGACTTTTTTAAAGTCGGCACTTAATCTAACGAGCCTCTTCATGGGACAAAATTGGAATTGCACCTCAGAATTGAACTGAGCCGAATTTCCAGGCTATTCCCCTTGAGAATTCTGAGAAATGAATACCCTTTCTTTTAAGTACTCAGAGATCTTCAGATAACAATACCCTATGCCTATAAAGCACCCTTTAGTAGGATACTAGCCCGAGGGAGAGGTAGCAGATATGTGCCAACCTCCACAGGCTCCCAGGAAATAATCCTCGCCAGTCCAGTCCTCGCCAGCCCAACATCAAAGCTGCCTCACTATGGGAACTTGGCCCCCAGTTTATGATGCTGGGATTAAAAGGCCAACATACCCAGGACGGAGCTATTTACACGGAGGGTAATTTTAATGGGTTTCCCCAGCTCTTTGTAGAGTTAGCACCATCCTTGCGTTTATATGATGCTAGATGCCCTGTGAAAATTAGATGGATCAGAGCTGGTGCCCAACAGGAAGCAGGAAGTACAACCCATCCTGAGTTCCATGGTTAATGTGATTTTAATCTCATGGGTGTCAAGGGTGGTAGGGTGGAGGTGACTTTATCTCTTTTATGGACTCAAATTTCTTTAATTGATTTTTATTTTTAAGGATTAAAAAA
>NW_005325901.1:0-1745 GCF_000412655.1 Myotis brandtii | reverse complement strand
ATTCTGTCCCTGCTGCCCTTGAATGTGGTACAGCCTGATCCATAATAAAATGATTATCAAACAGAAAAGTGACTTAAGAGAAGTACCACACATTGCTAGCAAATAGAAAAAAGGAAAAAATTAAATCTATCTGAGGGAGTAGACAAAAGCTTCAGAGAGGAGATTCTCAAAGAATGAGTAGAAAGTTTGTAAGTGGAAAAGGAGAAAGGAATTTACAATATTTAGGACACAGAAAGAGTAATTGGAGAAGGAAAAGGGGAAGTGGTCTCAACTAGTGCTTTCCACTTTGAGGAAGGGTGCTATCTCTTGAGGTAGCTTCCATTCCATGATTGCATTTGTTTTAATCGTCCTACTGTTATAATGGAAAAGTGATTATAAATGGGCAAAGTAAAATGATGAAACACATAGTCACGGATAACCTGGGGTTCATTTAGAAGAGAGACTCGGGTTCCAGTCAGAAACAAGACAAACCGTAAGAAATAGAGTTACAAGAAGAAGAGAGCTTCAGAGAAAAGTCAGAACTGGGATGAAAGGGAAGGATTTCATTAGGGGTGTGGCCTAAAGTAACATCAGAGCAGCGTCGCCAGCAAGACCTCCTTAGTGCAAAGCTGTATTAATTGACTTCAGTTTTCTTCTTCCTCGTAAGGGCAGAACTGGTTCCATTGTAGGGCTGAGTTTAACTCAGAGCTAAACAGCCCCATCCTCAGAGATCAGAATGGGAAATAGTCAGAAATATGAGCAATTAGTTATCTCTGTCCAGTCATTCTGTGCTTAGTTTTGTTGTTTTCCCATCACTTTCCCAAGGTCCTGTGTTGCCATCCTGAAGCCCAGTTCTCCTGAAATCTTATGAATATTTTTTCCCTTGCATAATTAGCCAATGAACCACCTTTTATGGGGTGACCATAAAATTAGTCACCCAACCAGGACACTGCCGAGAATGAGGTGGAACACTATCAATAATTAAAATTGGGATAACAGATGTAAACCGAGACTTTCCTAGGCTAATTGGACCATAGGACAACCCCCCCATTTTTCCCATTGAAAGATACAAACATGTTCTGGCCAAAATTAATACCTAAATTTCTGGGGATGTAGACGAAATAGTCAAATGTTTAATTATACAGTATTTAACATATTAATATGTTAGTTTCATTAGACACAAATATAGAGATCTATTGATTTAGAAGTATTGCGTTTCATGAACATTTTATTCAAACTAATTTTACGAACCGTTGGCAGCAGGGCCCTTGCTTCAGTAGAGCTGCTAATTATTCTTTAGAGTTCATCATTTTGTCTAAGATGTTTGATTTGTAGCACTTTTTGAATTAATGTAAATCTCACCTAAACCAAAAATACCCATTCACATAATATAAAAGTTTTAATATTTGCCCTATAATAGGTACTATTTTTGATTCTCCATAATATAACAATTTGCTACATTATTAGAAAATATATTAAGCCCACTAAAAATATTTTTAAAATAAACACTGATGTCTCTGTCACTCAATTTTTAATATCAGATTATTTTTTATATTTTTAAAATTGTTATTATATTTTGTAAAGAATAAGATATTACAAACATTTTGAAGCTTCTGTTGTGTTCTTTCCTGAACCCATTAGATTCATTTCTCCCTCAAAGATCACTTTACTAAATTACTGTTTGATATCTTCATACTTGTAACTCATGTGTATGCATCTTTAGGTAATACAGTATTATCTATAATAATAAAAGCATAATATGCTAA
>NW_005325900.1:0-1745 GCF_000412655.1 Myotis brandtii | reverse complement strand
AAATATCCTTGGGTGTGGATTAACAACAACAAAAAGAGTGCTTATTATGTACTAAGTCCTGTGGTTGGCTTCAATCTTGACTTTGGCCTGACCGTGGCCTTTGCTCTAGTTTAGGAGTAAGCTACAGCAGGCCAACACAGTGGTATGTTTTCCACCTGTCATACCAGCTCTGCCCCAGTGACCTAGATCCAGCTAATCATGATGTAGGCCTGTCTGACATAATTTGGACAAACATATGAGCCTGTTGTTAGGTAAGTTCATCAATGTGCAGTGGATATACAAAAGTATTTTTGAAAAGCTATATATGACAGTAAAAGCAGGACTGACAATTTTTCAGTAAAATCCAAGAAAACTACTTCTTCCTCAGATAACTGTGTGTATATCCACACAAAGAAAGAAGGACTAAATGAAAAGCACTTTGTATAGGCCCGGCCTGCTCCCTCCTCCAGGGACCATGATGCTGCACTGCTCAGTTCTCTGATGCACTACCGCCTTCCCACTCTCCTGCTGCTCCTGAAGACTCCTACTGGGACACACGGCACAATCTGGGGCACGGGAGCAGCTGTCCCTGCCAGGCGCTCTCTGCTCAGAGATGGAAGCATAACCCTGTTAAATTAACAGTTGTGAATGGAGCATGGAGCCAAGATGCTGTTAATTTATTTTACTCTATCTTGAGTTTTCTGAATGAGGCACCATCTTATATGACAGGACATCTGCACTTGGGCATTGATGCCAAGTGGTTCTTTAATACAAATACTGCTCCTTGGGAAGTACACAAACCAATTATCTCAGAGAGGGCAGGTGTGCAGAAAAGACCCTCTAGTGATTCAAGAAAGCTACAATTTTAGAGCCCCCCCCCTTTTTTTCAGAACATAAATTGAAGGAGATGAAATTCTTGAAAAGCTGGAAAACAATCAAATAAGGAAGCTGGGAATCTGCATGATATAAAGAAAGAAACTTTACGTGGATAAAGGAAGAGCTCTACTCAATCCTTTGTTCCCACCTCAATTTTTCTGATCATCTGCCACTTTACCTTTCCAAATGATTAGTGTTTAAGCTTCTGTACACAGCCTCTATGTTGAAATGATTATTTAGAAAGGCACAGAATAGACTTGGGTGCCAAGATTGTGGGATCAGTTTCACCTGAACAATCCAGGAGTCTAAGAAACACAAGAGATAAGGGGTAGGCAGGAAGGAAGAGAATTATGAAAGATTGAGTTAGAAGTGAGAGGTGAAGATTATTCTGTAAAAGGTAGGTGCCAAGATGGGTTGATACACCCAAAGAGGTGCTCAAAGTCCTCCATGGGCATGTAGCTCTACCTGGAGGAACAGGCGGGACCATTTGATGTCATTAGAGATTTAGGGAAACTGGATTTTAGAGATTGGTTGGAAAAAGACAACTATTACAAATATTTTAGATAGAGGGAGACAGGGATAGAAAGAGAAGGGGGAAGGAAGGGAGGAGAAGGAAAGGAAAAACAAAAGAGGAGAGGAGAGAGGACAGAAGGAGGAGGGAAATGGAGGGATAAATCAGCCTACGAGGTCAGACTTAAGTGATTGAACAGAGGCATCTTGAAACAAAAATATTTTAAATAAAAACTGGGTCATAAGCTAGACAGTGCCAGATTGTGTGTGTGTGTGTCTTTTTAAAAAATATGTAATTGATTCTATTAATATAGCTTCAACTAGAGGTTATTTTCTGGTTTAATTCATTTCACAGTACTAGAAGTAGTTGGACTGAGAGC
>NW_005325899.1:0-1744 GCF_000412655.1 Myotis brandtii | reverse complement strand
TATTGTGTTGGCTGCTGTCATTTTTTATTGGACAGGCTTGGGAGAAAGAGGTCCGTGCCCTGACCACGTGGCCAGGGTTGGGGGTTTTGGACATCCCCGCGGCACCGGTGGGGATGGCTGCAGTGGACACTAGCTCTGTGTCCGCTGCCTCACGAAAGGGAGACCTATCGAATAGCCCCACCCGAGTAGCCCAGGGGACATTGTGACAAGTGGGGGCGTCGCAGAATTCATGTCATCGGTGCCTCAGGAAGCCAGTGCATCGAGACAGAGTCGCTCAGCTCTCAGCAGCATGGAGGGGCCTCCTTGCTGGGAAAACGGTGGCCGGTTGAGTGGTTAGGACTGTAGTTCTCCATCCTGCACTTCCTGCAGGTGCGGTGTCATGGCGTGGGTACTACTCTTTCCCCCTAAAGAACGTAGAACGGCTTGGCCGTCTCCCTGGACGATTCTGAGGGAAGTGCGCCATCCCCGCCGCCCTGGTTTCTGTGCATCGCTGCCAGCTCTTCAGCTGGAGGCGGGTGCTGTGCTCGGTCCTCCCAGGCCCCTCGGATGACGTTATTCCTGAACACCCGCTAGCTGACTCAGTCATGGGGTTGGCAGGAACCGGAGGGCGATCACTTTGTTTTGCCAGGACAATGTGTCCTTCACCCACATCCCACATTCTGTATTGGAATTGGCAATTAACTTTCCAGTTGGCATGATGTTCTAAAGGATGATCGGCTCCCGGAATGGCCCAGCGATCTACATCACCCCGAATGTGGCTGAGCTGACGGACAAACATGTCTGCCAGAACTGAAGCTGCTTTCGAAAACGGCCTCAACACTAAATGTCATGCAGCTCATGTACGTCAAGTCAGAAACGTCTATTTATTTTCTAGTATGAGTTCCAAGTAAGGAGCATATCTGCTCATTTAAAGTGGTTTCTGACTCCTTAGTGTGTGAGCCTTCTCCCTTCGTGGGAGCTGTAACCGTGAGTCTACGACAGAGCAAACTAGCAGCTGGAGAAGCTACACTGAACGCTGTCTGCTGACTTGCCAACATTTTGCTAAAAAATTACCCCTGTGGGCTTTAGACTCTTCTCTTTGTTTTGATTAAATGCAATTTTAAAGTGGCCTTATTTCATTGATTTACACTTTGTTATTGTTGCAAAGAGAATTCTGTACAAACTCAGCTACTTGGTACATAGTTGTGGTAGCAAAGGCATGCGTCCAAGCGTTTACTGTGCTGCCTCCTGCAAAGGCCAGGACAGTTACTGTGAAACATTGGTGAAGAGGAACAACTGTAGCACAGTAACAACTGAAACATGATACTTCCCATTCGCCTTCCCAGACTCAGTAGTCTTGGCACTACTATTGCCACTGGCATTGGTAGCCTGTGTGATCACAGATCTCGCCTGGAAATACGTTTACATTCTTATTACATCATCGAGTCTCCATTTATCTTCACGGGATCTTAGTTTAAACAAATGATGTTCTCATATTGCACTCCTTAAGACGTATCCTTTAGCTTGCTGGATGTAAACTGTAAATGCCTTCTTCTTCTTTTTTTGTTTTTGTTTTAGACCTTTCATAAGAGTGTATTTGAGCCAATCGGATGTCATATGCAGGGGAGAAAGAGCTCCAACGCTCCTGAGAAGAACAGTTTCTCAGCTTGGTTTTTGCATTTGAAATTAAGAAGGGATGTCAGTGTATTCTTTTAAAAAATATATATATGCTTATTGATGTCAGAGAGGAAGGGAGAGGGAGAGA
>NW_005325898.1:0-1743 GCF_000412655.1 Myotis brandtii | reverse complement strand
GAATTGATGAGAAGCAAGAATAGTAGCTGAAAAATCTAGGAAGTAAAGTGGCATTATACAAAGCATGTTGACTCTGGAAGTGAGCTGGAAGATCATTTGTCACTGATTTCCCTCATTCCATTTCTGTGTCTGCCATGTGTAATTTATTGCCCAGAACTTCCCAGTGGTTATGACTGTTTGGGAGAGATTTTTTTTCCTTTTCTTGTTGGGTATGCATTGCTGTTATGAAACTATTATATTTTAAAATATAGGGCTGAATATAATAGGCATGGTAATTTTATACCACTTGGGGAGAAACTGTCATTTCTTTCATTGCAAGTTTATGAAAAGTATTCTTTTTACCAGTGTCCTTTAAGAATGAGGTAGACTCTTAATTTTCTTCTATTAAATTGTATTTAATTATTTTTTGGATTGATAATTAATTTACTAAATGTATATGTGTTTTGGAGAATATTATATTTTAAACATTAATAATTATTTCCATTTGTATAAATTTAGTGTAGTGATATTGTTTGTGAATTAGAATTTATGTGGACTTACATATAACAATCAATGTAGTTCAGCATTTCTCAAAAGCCCTTAGTGATGTGATAATATACATAGGAAATGAATATTGTGTTTATCTAATAGAACCAAGATAATTCATGCAGAAAAAGAATCCCACTGACACATTTATATTCATTAGCTTGAGATGTGAGTCATAAATCAAGATTTATAAAGTCTTTCTATTCATTCCAAAACTCTTTTCAAGTAAATAGTATAAATGATTAGTTGCTATATTACTCAGGATATTTAGCCAGAAAATGTTTTTTTTTTCCTGTAGATTAATTTTAAAAAATTGTTTCAATTCACTATGAGTGTTTTGACATGTACTCTTTTTTATTTAAAATAAATAGGTAGAACTGTATATATTTCCACAATAGTTTTATTTCATACATTAAGAATTGCTAATTTGGTTTTGCTGTTTTGAAAATAATACCATGTTTCCAATCAATTTGAGTATCTTTCATTTAAACAGACAATTTGATCTAAAAATTAACAAGTGAAATATACAATACAGAAGAAAATAAAATGTGGACCAAGAGAGATAGAATGTAGGGAACAAACTCTCCTTAGTCTCTCAGCTTCCTCTCCACTCCTGAAGGCATGTGTTTGTGGGTGTTGCATGCATGTGCGTGTCCTGTTCAAGGAGCAACTAGAGCTCTACTTACTAAGAGCTCAGCCCTAGCATCAGACTGCCTGCACTTGCATCCATATAACCACTTCCTAATTGTGTGACCTTGGGCCACTTACTCAACTCCTCTGTGCTTCAGGCTTTCATTTGTTACAAGGGAGTGAAAAATAGCCCTGGTCACATGAGGTTGTTTGGGGGCAAAGGGTCAGTACTTATAAAACACTTTGAATCTAACTGACATATTTCACTTCCCTACTCAAAGCCTTGCAATGGTTTCAGGTAGCCCAGGCTTGCTTCCATCTTAGGAAAAGTGTGCTAGCTGATTCATATGCCTGGACCGTTCTTCCCTGATAGCTGCTTGGCTGAACTTCCACCTTTTCAGGTCAACTTTTTATCCGATGCTAACCTTCACTAACCTTTTAACACTACAGGCTGCCCATCTTTTCTCCCCATTGTAGTACTTTGTGGTATGTTTCATTTTTATTTTTTTGTAGCTCTAATCACCCTATAACTTATGATTTACTTATCTATATATCTATCCTATCTAATAAAGAGGGAATATGCTAATT
>NW_005325897.1:0-1743 GCF_000412655.1 Myotis brandtii | reverse complement strand
CCAAACCAGTTGGGGCTCTGAAAATGTTATATGTAGACTATGACAAACAACAAAAATCACATGGCACTTGTTAAAAATTCATAGTCCTCAGACCCATTCCAAAGCACCCCACCTGGACCAGGAGCCTCAGTGGTCCAATTTAGCAGTTGTTACTCATTATATTTACATATTCCAAAGTTGGCTAGTCATGACTCTAACACTTAAAGTACTTGTTAACTTTTATTTTCAAATTCAGCCTGTATACATTTTTTATTATGTTACTTTCATTTTGAAAGACCTAACAGAGAGTCACAGATGACTGATAAAGAAGAACTAAAATTTTTAACATTCACTATGATCACAACCTTATGTTGAATAATTTCATACAAGCTGTTTTTATTAAAACCTGGGAAAAAAACAATATGGCACATTAATATTCCATTATCTACACATGAGAAAACTGAGACTGGAGAGATTAATTCACCATGCCCATGTTGCTCATGGGATTTCAACTCAGATTCTCAATTCCACCTAATCCTTTTCATTTCATCTTTCTGGCCATGATACAAAAGTCAAATTAATGCATGAGAAACAACAGCACATTTCATGGGAATTCTAAAGAGGCAAAGATCGGTGAGGCCGAAGAGATGAGAGCTGAATGAGGCCTGTCTAGGAATTGCAGATAGGTGTTAACAGTAAGGCATCTTCATAGTAAAATAAATGATTGATGGGCTGAATGTATACCATGCATAAATGGATAATAAATATGATTGGGGACATCCTACATTCTCCTTCATACGAATTACATACATGTAAATATGAGCTCAGGAGCAGACAAAAATAGCTAGCTACCTTATATTTTGTTGCAAATTTGAAAATAGTCCTTTATGTGACAAAGGTGGCCAGAGATCTATAATATAACTCCATGAGAATTAGAATGTTGTGTTTCTCACTTGACAGCATATCATCAGTGTCAAGAATGATGCTTGGATTATACACTGGAACACAAGGTGGCATTCTAAGTAAGAGAGATGGAACGGGTAATTATAGAGCAATAGGAAGGAGAAAAACCTACATAAATATAACCAGCACAATAGCTAGCTTAAACCAGGGTGTTGGGGGAAGTAGTGGTAACATACCTTATGATTATAAAGCACTTTCACTTCCTTAATCAATTGATTCTCACAAAAATCCTATGAATTATTCCAATTTTGTAGCTGAGAAAATATTTTACTGAAGTTCCTACATCCTAGAAAATTGGCATGTGCCCTTCATCACATCTTGTCTGTCTCCTCTTAGTGATGTCTTTTCACTTAATCTGTGTCTCCCTCATATTTGGATAGAAAATGTACTCAGGCTATGGAGCAAATTAAGAATCAATTTATAAATCAGATGTTTATTGAGTTGCTAACTGACCAGTCTCTATAAATATACTCAAGATTGGCTTCCTGGATCTCAGTCAAGATCTGACATCCAGCAACCATCTTCTAATATCATCGTTTGACCCAAAATGTATTGAAAACAGCAGCACCGGGGACTATGAGAATAAACTGTGTGAAGGACAGCAGCTTTGGGTGGGAGTATTGGAAGGTAGTCAGCCTCCCTTCCCTTTCTTCTCTAGGTAAAGTTGGCCCTGAATCCTCTTGATCCCTAAAGCCCCTCCTTTACCTGTGTTCCAGTCCATGCTCAGCACTCAAATGATTTTAACTGGGAATCTTCATTCTGACCCTTTGCCAGCTGTTTTCATACCGGCTGTATACATTC
>NW_005325896.1:0-1742 GCF_000412655.1 Myotis brandtii | reverse complement strand
TGAAAATCACTTGAGAAAAACTGAAGTGCAGATTTCCATGAGCACCAACAGAGAATTTGATTCAAGATTCCGAGAGGAGCCCAGAATTAACTCGGGGGGAGGGGGGATCCTAAGACTCCCAGGTAATTCTTTATGCGAGTGGTTCACACACTCCTGTTTGAGAAACATCGACTGGACCTAAAAGTCTTTATAATGCTCAGATTTTGGAAATTGAGTAGAGAGGCAAGCACCGCATGAAGTTATTAATTTGAACGCGTGGTGGCAGTACAGGCTAAGAGACTAAATCTAAGCTCTGCAGATCCGGTGGACGCCATTTCACGGAGAAACCCAAGAAAAAATACTGAACACATTTAAGCTAAAGCCAAAATAGACGTGTACGGGAAGGCAGTCATCGCCAGAGAAGTTAAAAGAACGAATTTGAAACTCTTTAGCAAAGCCGTTTTGGAGGGTCGACGGTGGATGTGGTGATTGGGAGCGAAAAAGGATTTTTCCTCTGAAATCAGGCATAACAATAGAAATGGCACAGACAAAAGGACTTCGCAAGAAAAGGCAAGTGGTAACCTTCATTATATTGATGCTTTTGTGGGAGGCGGGTTCAGAATCCATACAATATTCTGTATTGGAGGAGACAGAGAGTGGCACATTTGTGGCCAACTTGACAAAGGACCTGGGACTCAGGACGGGAGAGCTGGCTGCGCGGGGAGCACGGGTTGTTTTCAAGGGGAACAGACAGCATTTGCAACTTGACCCACAGACCTATGATTTGCTGCTAAATGAAAAACTGGACCGGGAGGAGCTGTGCGGCGCCACTGAGCCGTGTTTGCTACCCTTCCAGGTGTTACTGGAAAATCCCCTGCAGTTTTTCCAGGCTGCCTTGCAAGTGGGAGATATAAATGACCACGCCCCGGAGTTCCCGGCCAGAGATATGCTCCTAAAAATATCAGAAATCACTGCGCCTGGAAAGATATTTCCTTTGAAAATGGCACAGGATTTAGACGTGGGTAGCAACAGCCTTCAGAGCTACACAATCAGCTCCAATTCTCACTTCCGCGTTCTCACCCGCAATCGCAGCGACGGCAGGAAGTTCCCGGTGCTGGTGCTGGACAAAGCGCTGGACCGTGAGGAGCAGCCTGAGCTCAGGCTAACCCTCACCGCGCTGGATGGGGGGTCTCCGCCCCGGTCAGGGACCATAGAGATTCAGATCTGGGTCTTGGACAGCAATGACAACGCCCCAGAGTTCGCTCAGGAACTCTATGAGGCGCAAGTCCCTGAAAACAGCTCCCTGGGCTCTCTGGTTATCACCGTCTCAGCGAGAGATTTAGATGCAGGATCCTTTGGAGAGGTATCTTATGCCCTACTTCAAACCGACGACGTTGACCAGCCCTTCGAAATAAACGCAATCACAGGCGAAATTCGACTGAGAAAGACATTGGATTTTGAAGAATTTCAATCTTATCACATGGACGTTGAGGCCACAGATGGCGGGGGACTATCAGGAAAATGTTCCATAGTCATCAAGGTTCTGGACGTGAATGACAATGCCCCTGAATTGGCCATGTCGTCGCTCAGCAGCGCCATCCCTGAAAACCTGCCAGAGACGATAGTGGCAGTTTTCAGTGTATCAGATGCAGATTCTGGACATAATCAACAGGTTATTTGTTCTATAGACGATAATCTCCCCTTTCTTCTAAGACCGTCGGCGGAGAATTTCTACACCTTGGTAACAGAAGGAGCGCTGGACA
>NW_005325895.1:0-1742 GCF_000412655.1 Myotis brandtii | reverse complement strand
AGATTGTTAGAAAGCTGAACTGCTGAAACTTGTTCACCAACACATTTTGACCCCCATTGATGCTTTATGCCTTCGCATTTATATTTTCAAAATTCACATGTACATGAATATAAAAAAAACTGCCAATACCTGATTTCTGTCCCCTGTTTTTCACTTGCAGTCATGCTTAGGTACCATTTGACCCATTAGGAAAAGAAAAGGCTCCAAACTACCAATCATAGGATGAAGAGATTTTTTTCCTAAAGAATGAAATGTTTCCCATCATAGTGGATTCTAGCATGTATGTGGCATGCTGGCTAGTTGCATGTTGGCTCAATTAAATTACCTGATCATCCTATTATTTTCTGCAGCATTTGGCAATTTTAGAAAATGTCATAGGTCTGAAAGAAGTCCGAATCATTAATATCTTCAAACACAGCTTTGATTGTATGGCATTTAGAACAGCACCTCAGCCAGTTCTGCACTTGTTATTGGCTATCCTTGCTAACTCCAATGCAACCTAATGAGTTTCAGTTAGGAAAAAGGCAGAGGTGGGGAAACCACAAGAAAACTTGCGCATGAAGGCTTTCATTCTCTGTTATTCTCTGATCATTTGGAAGCTTTTGTACTAAACCTGAGGGAACAGTAAGATTAGATCTTTGAAGTGTATTTCACAACAAAATGATCAATATTATAAGATGCAATAAAATCTAATGGAAACATTTCATGTCACCAAAGTCTAAAACAAGTCAGTTTCTATAGTATGATCCTATCTATCTACTACAATGTATTGAGCTATCTTTTGAAATATTCAGAACATAAACATCGCCATTTGACCAAATATGATATCCTCAGTCGTTGCATATCATTATACTATTATATCATAGTTGCTGAATATCCACTTTTCACTAGAAAATACAAAGAAGTATAGTCCTTGTTTGTAGAGAATTAAAGCTTATATTCTAATTGTAGACATAAAGCCCATCCACCTACGTAAAAAAAAAATCACAATGAAGTGCAATCGATAGTAATTGCCCGATGAGCATTACATATATAAGACCTATTGCAGAAGTTTAGGAACATGCCATATCACATGACCTGGGACTATAAAAACGTCTCTGATGATACATTAAAAAATATGAATAGGCTTCAGATAAATTAACATAGTCTAACCCAAAGTGAGTGACGAACCAAAGCAGCACAAAACAAAAATGTGAAGTGAAATGGATAGCACAAGCTTTTCAGAAAAAATATCAAGTTGAGGATATCCAACGTGGGTTGCCCAGAAACCAAGGATGAGCGTGAGAGTGAGATACAGGCAATCTCTCTCTCTAGAGATGTTCCACTGTGTGTAGCAGATTGTCATAATCCGATGGGTCACGGGGGCCCAGCAACAGCTGTGTGTCAGCAGTGTCTGCCCCCATAGGAAAAGCCTGGGAGGGGTGGGAACCAAAACTACTCAACCAAGGTTCGGACCACAGACCTACCAGTTCCCTGGTTCTCCTACTGCTTTCATCTGGTTGCAGGAACTCAGTGCCGTGAGAACCACTTGGAAACTCCCATTTCTATGTCTGAAATGCAGGGTGACCGTTTCCTGACAGGTGAGATGACACTTCTGCAGACCCTATCGGTCGGTGGACACAAAGCTCCATCCAGATGCATTACAGGAATAGTCATTGGGTGTCAGCAAGTATTATCGGTCAATAAAGAAAGAAAAAGATGGTGATATAGGGGGAAACCAAACAAAAACAAACTAGTCATGC
>NW_005325894.1:0-1742 GCF_000412655.1 Myotis brandtii | reverse complement strand
GATACCCTTCTTACCATTTCTCCCAAAGACCAAGTTGTTTTAGTTTTTGTTTTAAGAAGAGGGAGGGTTAATGGCATGTGGTACTTTCATAAAGCACGGGAAAACTTCTTTTTCCTCATCTCATTGCTGTCTAAGTTTTTACTACTGCAGCTCTTCAGCCTTCTCTTCCCTGGCTCCGAACTCATCTCCAAAATTGGTGCCTCTAAGTCCAACTGATGCAGGCTTTCTCTTGCCTCCCCCACCTACCCCAGCTCAACTCTTCACACTCTAGGTTGAGTCTTTCCATTGGTGCTGGTTCCCACTCCCTGGGTTTTATATATATAATCGGGGCCCGAAACTGAGTGAGATGGTCAGCACTTTTCCTACTAAGGAGCATGGAACCGGGAGAGAAGAAGAAGCACCTAGAATTCTCCTTAGAGGTAGAGACAGGGAAAGAGGCTACAACCATACATCAACTACTGATTTTTTTGTCCTGTTTTAGAGAATGATTGGGAGTGAATCTTAAAAGAACTTTGACTGAATTTCCCACACTATTTTTTTATATGTATGTACATAGCACAAGGGGCTGCCTGCCTCAGTTTGAACTGTAAGATTGTTCTAGCACTTTAGTCTGTTATTACATTGACAATCCTCCCACCCCCGCATCCCACCTCCCGGTCAGAGACCCCCAGGAATCCACCTGTCGGGTTTATCCATGTGTTCCACTGAGGGCGACCTCACTCCATGGGGAATTGTGGGGTGTCTCAGCAAGGGGGTGTTATAAAGGACTTACTACAGAATTGGGGGTTGTGTTAGGTGACTTGGGTGCTGGTTCAAGGAAGCAGGGGTTTATTGCCGATTTGATGTTATCAAGAAGCAGAGGTAACTCTATCACTGGCTGTAATTCCCTCTGGAAGGCACACAAGTATAACCTCACATGCTTCAGTCACGTACCCAGCTAGCCCCTGCTGCACAGGACCGTAGTCTGAAAACATCATGGAAAAGAGTCTCTTTACTCACTTATTTTTGGAGGTCCTTTCAGATAACCCTAATTTCAACTCTTGTCCTGTAAATAGAAAGTTAAATGCTGCTATTTTCTTAGTCCAATGAGACTCATCATGCAATGAAGTATCTAGCTTTTTATGTAGTGTCTTTCCTATTTTTAAATTTTGAAAGCCGTGCCAGAAAGTGATAAATTGTCATCGCAGGCCTGACCACAGTTTGCCTCCAGAAGCAATTTCATGGCTTACTGGGTAAGTTTGTGGTCGGCTGGAAAGTAAATGAATTGCTTGAGCGGGGGCTCATTTCTCAGGGCTTGTCCATTTCAGAAAGCTGTGTGACTTTTCGGTCACCTTGAGCACATTGGCCCAACTAAATGTACAGTTCATTTTCATCTGTCACCTCGGTATATCTCCCTTTGAGTTGAATATTTGTTTGCGAAATTTTCCTTTTGTACTTACTTTGTTTATGGTACAGATCCTTTAAACACCAGACTGCCAACTTAACTCTCCTCAGCACAGGGTCACCCTTTCGCAAAAATACACATTATGCTTTCTGCAAATAGATTGTAATTGGGTGGTGTGCACCGCACAGCTCTTGACCTCCTCTTGAACTCAACGATCAGAGTGACTTTGCCAAGGTTGCCCGGCACAGCTCTGTTAGCCCCAGACTCCTGGCCTTTGGGGGAGACTGGTTCTTAGGAGGTGTCATTGCATCTGTCACCTCCTATCCTCAGAGGATTGTCAGCCAGATGCAGTCCCCTC
>NW_005325893.1:0-1742 GCF_000412655.1 Myotis brandtii | reverse complement strand
TTCAATTTAAAAATAAAATAACTAAAATTTTAAAAGAGTATATTCTGAGGTAAACACCCAGACTCCTATGGATTCTACTGTGGTGGATTCCTCCCTCACTTCACACCCTGCCTACCCCTCCCAGTCTCACCCCCTGCCTCTGCCCCTCCCCCAGGCTGCCAGCTCTACCTTCCATTCCCAAGGTGGTTTGAAATTAAGGAGTCAACTAATTCCTCGGAAAGTGTCAGCCGATTGAAAAATCTAGAAGTCTCACCTTAAATCTCACCTGCATGTAAATGAGACTTTTCTGTACCTGAGCTCAGGTGTATAAACTTCATTTAGAGAGGAAAGTGCCTTTACCCTCCCCACCCCCAATCCCTCACAGCCCAGGGTCACAGCACCCGCCTGGCCCCAAGTCCCTGCTTCTCTCCTGATTAGCATTCTCTGTCCCCTCAGCTGGAAGCTGCAGGAGACAGTGGCGCCACTAGTGCGGGCTTATTATCTGCGAACTCAGCCTTTTCACTGGGAGACTAACATGCTCCCAGGGAGTTTATATATCTGTGCCCCTTGTTAACCTTGCAAAACTTATGGATAATTATTGACGGTGATTTTATAAGAGCTCATGGATCACTGAAGAGGCTTTTCGTTGCATTCACTGTGTTTGACAGTAATACAGGCCACACCAAAAAGTATGTGCATTCTCCTGAGCAATGCACTTGACCTTGTGCAGTGAGAACCGTCCACTTATTAAATTAGCAGCTGAAGGAATGTGCCCTGTGTCCCCCAACATCGTAGGACATCCATATCCACCATGCAGAGTGAAAATTCTCAGCACAGTGTCACGTGTTTCATTCCACATATGCAAATCGCAGCTCTGCACATTATTAGCATTTTCCAGATCATTTTAAAAGGAATTAAATGCATTGTTTTCCCCATACTCTCAAATTCAAAAATGACAAAGTAACTGACTGAATTTTAATTTTCCCTGATGGTATTAATTGTCGATAATATCAAATATTGACTCAATACTATCATTTCTATGATAAAGACATTTTATAATTTATTGTAAGAAAACTATGCACAGAATATATTCCTAAAATGAACTAGAATATTCGTTTCCCACATTTGAATATAATTTAGGCAAGATATAAATGGAACTTATCTGACAACATGTTATGAGTTGTCAGAAATCTTCCTCCAAAATAAAACAGACCCACATAAAATATTAACAATAGCCTGTACCTGAAATGAAATTTTAAAGAGATAATTATAAGGGAAGTCAGCCTACCTAATTATACTTATTTTAATAACAAAAAGCTCATATAAAGTTTCATTATAATTATATACCTAAGGTGATCTCCTATCTAGACCTTCAACTTCTTTGAAAAATTAATAGGCAATAGAAATCAAATTCTCTTTTCTAATAAAGGAGAATAATCGCTTTATCCTATTAATTTACAGCCTCATCCTTTGAATATGAAGTGGGAAGAGATTGGCTTGTTATCCTCGTTTCTTCCTAACCTAGTTGTGGGTGGAGGAGATGAGACCCGGAGATGGATGTAGCCACGGTCAGCCCTGCGGGCGCCAGGCCTGGGGCATGAGCCAGTCGTGGGCAGTTAAGGTCTCAGCCACCTTCAGCTTTGCCTCACTCTGACTCCTTAGCCATCCCCAGCCTTCCAATGCCCACTTACACAGAAAGGAGCATCTGAGACTTCCATTGGACGTAGAGTTTATGACTGAAAACATGTCTTAAGCCAGTGATG
>NW_005325892.1:0-1742 GCF_000412655.1 Myotis brandtii | reverse complement strand
CTGTAGCATCTACCATATGCCAGATACAATTCTAAGATTAACACATTTAATCATCACAGTGAATTTTATAGGGTAGGTCCTATTATTATCCCCAATTTTTTTGATGATTACATTGAGATACTGACAAATTGCAGGTAAATTGCCCACAGTCATACAGTAAGTGATGCAGTTAGGATATCACATATCTCTCATCTAAACACACATCCACATTTCTGAAGAGAACTTTTCCTTTTGAATAATTATATGATACCAAATTTGCTGTTTAGGACATGAGAGCCTTGACTTACTACACTAATTCCTGAATTATAGAAAGGACTAGAAGCTAATACTTAATCTTAGGTGAAAGCTTGAATCCAAAGTAATCACCTTTGTTCATCAGCACATATTTAAAATCTCATTGTTGCCATTAAGGGATGGTTAAAGCACAAGGTTGGTGTATATATGCTGTCTTTAGCTGGAATACATCAAGAACGTTCCCTGATTACATAAATAAATGTAGTAATTGAGCCCATGCCTCCTATGGAAACTCATGTTCCTAGCAATTATTCTCTCTTAAGGAAATAAGTTTATTTATCAATGTCTACTTGCTCCACAGTTCAAATAAATCTTTTTCTAAGTGAAGCATCTAACTTGCAGTCCATGACTATCTGAAAAATATGACCATTCAACCCAACCTAAGATTTACACCTTAGCTCAAAACATGCGCAAGTGCAATATGCAGCTTCAAGTCCTGGCTGACAAAATGTTGATCTTTTATTTGACATTAAAATCCATTATTGGGAAAAGGGGGAGCAATAGCCCCATTAGTGTAATTGCTGCTGATTTTATATTCTGTCACATCAAAGTGAACTGGAGATTAATATTCTCATATTTTATTGTTAAAGCATTTTAATTTCTTTTAAGTGTGCATTTCAGGTTGTGAATCCTTGATGAGAACCAAGCTCAGTAGTTCCAATTTGCATATGAAAGCTACAATATTATGACACCTACCTGTCAGTAGGTACTTTACCCTCTTGAAGGTGTTCCCCTGCCAAAAGTTATTTGATGTTGGGATCTAACTGAAGAATTAAGGAAATATAAAATATATAAATAATACACCTGATGCTTATTTAAAACCTCTCACAGATTTTCTTATTGTAGAAAAGAAAGAAAAGGATATTTCACTTTCTGGAATGACTAAAGAAAGTATTCAACTTTGTTGGGGCTAAGTTTGTGGATAACTTTGGACCTTCACATATGGCATATATTTAAATACTCTCTGAGACTGTTGTATTCTTTTCTTTTTATTTTAAGAAAAAGGAATCTCCAGCCAAAGCAGATTCTGTGCTCGAACAGAGATTGTACTGGGTATGATGGACTGAACAAAATTAAAATGCACACGAAGTTTCTTGAAAATCTATCTTTCTGTGCTGCCATTTCTGCATTCTCCAAGTTAAAAGGTTACCGAGAAAAACACACACATAGCAGCCTAAAAATTAAGAGGGTTGATTGAGTTTATTCAAGGAACTACACAGCCCAAGAAAACCAACTTCTCCCTGATTATAATCCCTCCTTCTTCTACTGGGGGACCATCTCGATAATCACACGTCTTTGAGTCTAAACCACTGGAAGGGTATGTCTGCCTCTGCATTCCTTTCCCTCTTGTCTGGCAGAGCTACAGGAATTATAAAGTTTCCGTCCCTCTGATATTCGTCAGACTTCTCCACTAAGGGCATTACAGTGCTTTGGGGTCAAGATTTTTG
>NW_005325891.1:0-1741 GCF_000412655.1 Myotis brandtii | reverse complement strand
TAAACTCTCATGGTGGGGCCATGATAGTTATTCTACTAAAATGGCTCATGCTTTCCCAATAAAAGGGTCTGACAACCCCTCTGCCAATAGTATTCCCAGGGCCTCTTAATGAGACTGTTTTCTTTTGAATGTGAAAGTTTCTATATATTTCTACATCTCCAAGCCAGTACTTTTAAGTTTGTTGCTTTCCTTTCCTTTCCAGATAAAGTTATCTGACTTTGGTTTCTGTGCTCAAGTTTCCAAAGAGGTACCGAAGAGGAAATCATTGGTTGGCACTCCCTACTGGATGGCACCTGAAGTGATTTCTAGGCTACCGTACGGGACGGAGGTAAGGGGATGGCATTGACTGAGAGAGGCAGGGCTTGGATAGGCTCAGGGATGGGATATAGTAGTTCTGAGGGTGTTAATGACCAGAGGTGATCAGGGTGATGACCTTTGACTCTACACATGACCCCCATTCACTGGACTTGTTACAGAGTAGGTTGTGGCAGAGAGAGAATGGCCAGCGCTGAGAATATTGCCACAACACTGACCAAGAGGAGTTTATTGAGATCCTACCATGGACACTGGGGGAAATTGATTCAAACTCTGACCCCACCCTCGGTGGCAGGCACACACAGAGCAAGGTAACGAATCTAGAAAAGTGGCTGGATACACACACAGATGAGCAGGTGTGATGATTCAAAGGATAGAGGGTCAGAGAAAGCTCCACAAAATGGAGGTAATAATTGGATGAGCAATAATGTTTTCCCGTAGAAAAAAATCACATAGGAATATGACATTTCAAAATATGGCACAGTTTCTCTTTCCTCTGGAATGGAAACAATTGCTCATTATTTTTTAAGGGATCAGGCTTAGCCACATGACAACAGGGGACCTTCTGGAGAGGGACTAGTATGAGTAGAAGCTCTGAAGCATGCAAGGGAACACACACAGCAAGGAGCTCACTCCTGGGCTGGCAGTGTTCCCACATGTTATGGTGCAGAAGGTGATCCTAAGAGAGGAGAAGCATAGAAGAGGTGGCATGGATCATGGGCTGAGGATATTGGCATAAGCTAACTAAGGTGAGCTCTGCTCTCTTTCCCTTGTTTGCTTGCCCTTGGATGAGCATTCAACTTATTTTTCTCACTATGGTCCCAAGAGCATAAATTCTCATTGAAGGTCACTGCAAAGGTTAAAACAAGAATGCAGCTCACTGATAAGTGGTGTAATGAGGCTGTAACAGGGATTTATGGCACAGCTAGGGCTTCCCATTGTCCTGGCTCCCCATTCTTTACTCAGAAAGAATTGCTTGTCATAGCCTCCTTTTCTTTTCTCCATTTCCTGAAAATGGTTTTATAAAACAGGGTTTTGTGCCTGCTGCTTCAAAATGATAAGACGCAAAAGAAAGCCCCAAAGTGTATGGGTGGGGGAGAACTATTTTTTAAAATCAAATCAATACAAGAATCAGAATATATTGTGTTGTGCAATGTAGCTTTTTGCAGTTTGTTATGAATATGTCCAAAATTCCTATTTTTTTTTACAGTTTAAATGTTACTTTCTGCTCTATGTTCAAAACAAAACTTTGCATGTTCTTCTCGCCTCCCTGGTAGACAGTTAACCACCAAAGTCAACAGGGTAAAGAAATAAAGTTCAAAGCCTCAGAATGTTAGGACACTCATGTGTACCTAATTATCAGAGTCTTCACTGAATCTGAAAAGCATGGGAGGGTGGGCTAAGGGGGAGAGATCAACCAAAGGAC
>NW_005325890.1:0-1741 GCF_000412655.1 Myotis brandtii | reverse complement strand
TTGGTCTGCTTAGATCAAGCCCAGTCTCAGAGAGTGCACCTGTAACTTGTTAGGAACATTATATAACTGGGTACTGGCCCTTCACCTGTTGAGCAAAATGCAATAATACCAGTTGATGTAGATGTTTATGTCCTAGTTCCTGGATCCTGTGAATATATTGTTTTACATGGCAAAGGGGACATTGCAGATGTGATTGAGTTAAGAATCTGGAGATGGGGAGATGATCCTGAATTATCTGCTTGGGCCCAAAGGAAAAGGTCCTTACAAAAGGGAGGCAGGAAGGTCAGAGTTGGCGAACATGTGACAATGAAAGTGGAGATTGGTTTGATATGGGGCCATGAGCCAAGGAATGTGGGAAATCTCTAGAAGATGGAAAAAGTCAGAAAAATGGATTCTTTTCTAGAGCTTCTAGAAGAAACATAGCCCTATTGACACCTTGCGACTGATTTAGGACTTCTGATCTTCAGAAGTGTAAGATAATAAATTTGTGTTGTTTTTTAGTTAATAAATTGTAGTAATTTATTAACAACAACAAATACATTGCTAATAATAAATTTTATTTATGCCATAATTATATGAGGCACATAGGGGTGGGGATCATGTTCTGTGGGACTGATGTAAGCTACCCAAATTCACAAGACTGAAAATTCAGCCATACACGAATTTTCTTATTTGTGATATATTGACATTATTTCATCCAGAGCACCCCATTTCTAGGATCAGAGTCCCTGAAAATAGAATTGGTCATCAGAAGGTTCTTGGTGATAGAAATAGCAGAAAGAGAAAATTAGATTCCAGTGTCTTTTCAGATCTCTTTTCTAGTATAACAAAACTTATTAAATCACAACAGGCCTGTTATAATGATTCTGCTGCTCAGATCTGGAGTACAGATTCACTCTTCCTTAGAAAGTATTATAATTATTAGGCAATTTTTCTTCTAAATTATTTGGTTATTATTATTTCCCTTAATCAGTCACAAAAACATTTTTCACCTTACATCAGTCAGAGTTACACCTAAGCACATATTCCTGAGAGACAGGACCAATTAGAAGCTTCAGGACTATCACACATTTTATAGCAATTACATGTAAAATTGGTACCTTTGAAATATCTTCGGGAGATTTAGTTGTTGTTGTTTTAAGCTATAGCTTAACTAGCAATATTCAAAAGTCATCACCAAGTGAGTTATTTCTTGAAAAATTTCATAAATGATGAATGTCATACATTTCTATTAAATTCCATTCCAGAAAGCAGTATTTTCTGACATTCTCCTCAAATCCTTGACCTGTGTTGTTTATCCCCACTTGGTTGCTGTGGCCCCCTTGTCTTAGTACAGATTTGATATGTAAAAGAAATCTGTGTGTATATACTTTCTTCACTTAGGAATTTCAGTCACTTTGACTCACTACTTTCCTTAAGATGTTATATTTAATTTATCATCAAATCCTATAATTTTTTGCTCAAAACTCTCTTATTCCCTCACTGGGTCATGCCTCCACCTCTCACACCATGAGATTCAACAATGCCACTGAATCTCCCTGTCACCAAGTGACCGTGAATTCAAACAGTGAGTGCTGGGATGGGCTTTGGAAGTGGCCTTTATGTCCGCTCTGACCTTTGCCTGGTCCTAGACCTAGGTACACACTTCTATGGTTCTTTGAGACCTGAGGCTTTCCACACCAAGTCCAATCTATCCAACAGAATAGGACCTGTGTGTGCCTAACTCCCAGGGCTGAAAAAA
>NW_005325889.1:0-1741 GCF_000412655.1 Myotis brandtii | reverse complement strand
TTTTTTTATGGTAAAAGAGTATCAATGAATATATGTTTTTTGCATAAATCTGATCTCTTTCTTGGGATCAATTCATAGGAGTGGCAGTGCTTGGTCAAAACTGATGCACTTTAAAATGCTGTGGTGTGCTACCTGATAGTCCTAGAGTAAGGCTGGGCCAGTTTACCCCCTACCCAAGGGGATGCCTCTTCCCCCACACAATTGCCACCTAACTAAATGTACCTCCTTGGTTCGATGATCTGGGACTTTTCAGGTTGGTCAGTTTGTTTCTTTTATGACGTTTTATACCTTTTTTAGTAGAAGAAGATTTTCTGGCTATCGATCATGTACGTTGCACTCAGTTTATTGTCAATGATGGTCTGCTTTCCTCCTCTTCATTCAAGTCTCTCTATATCCCAGAACCCCCCCGGCCTGCCTGCCATTGCTGTCTGCTGGTTTGTGGCCTGCCTCTGTGGGACCAAGCTCGTCATCGACTGGCACAACTATGGCTACTCCATTATGGGTCTGGTACATGGCCCCAGCCACTGCCTCGTTCTGCTGGCCAAGTGGTGAGGGTCTGGAAGGATGGTGCAGATACCTTCCCTAAACTGTGGTAGGAAGAAGGGCCTGGGTGGAGACTCAGTGAAGCTGGTTCCCTATATACTCTGTGGGGTAAGGGCTAGGCTGGGGAATTGGGCAGATGCTGGTTAAAAGTGATGGAAACAGGCCTAAGCAAAGGACAGCATTTGATGGCTCATGAAACAGAAAAGTCCAGAGAAATGGCTGACTTGAACTCAAAAAGGGTGTTATCAGGACCCCTTTCATCTCTCTTTCCACACTCCCTCTGGAAGGTATTTCTCAGGTTCTGGGAGCTCCCCTTGCTGTCAGCCTCACCCTGTCAGGCTCTGGAGAGAGTGAGCCTCTGATTGGCACCTGCCATCCTGTGACCTCGCACTGAGGCTGGGAACTGTAGCACCGCATTGCCTCAGGATTGGCACAAGTACTCCACTGGGAGAGCTGGGATCCCGGGTGTACCCAGACCAGATTCCCAAATAAAAACGGGCTGCTGCTGGAAGATAGGGCCACAGGCCACAGTTTAATGCGGCTGATGAGACAGGGAGAGGGAAAAAGGGCCTGTGGTAGCAGGTTTGACCAGGAGCAGGCAGAGTTGGTCTGTTCTGAGCCCCAGTATACAACACCTGCCTCAGCGGGGACTTGCAGCCTCCCCTGATGGGTCATTCTCTGATGGTGGTAACAGCAGTGGTGGCAGCAGTAATTATTGAGCACTTGCTACATGCCAGGCTCAGTCCAAGTCCTTTATCCCATTCAGTCTACACTGCCCCCCTTTTATAGGCCTGGAAATCAAGGCTGAGAACCATTATGTCTCTTGTCTCACAGCTAATAAGTGTGTGGACCAAAATGCAGGCCCAGGCTGTCCAATTCCAGAGCTCTCTGCATCCTGAATTAGCAACAAGCCCCGATACACCAATGGTGTTAACCTGAGTCTCATTCCCCCTTTCTGGTTCTCTTTCAGTTCTGCCCTATCATCAGGTTGCAAGCCTCCGTTTGGAGCAAAACTGTTGTTGACACCTCTCTGTCATTTGCTAAACTCCTCTGTAACACATGGGGAGCATCCTCAGCCCTACAGCCTTTGTCGGGAACTAAAGGCTAAAATTGCAGGGTAGCTAAAATTTAATAACAGGGACTTTATTGTATTTCTTCTTATGGCAAGAGAGACTGGATTTTCCCTTCGGTAGCATAT
>NW_005325888.1:0-1740 GCF_000412655.1 Myotis brandtii | reverse complement strand
TTAACACATTGGACTTTCCACCTGCTATTAATAATGCTGATAATGTCAGCTCCTATTCTTGAGCCACCATCTTACATTGTGAGGGCTACTTGAGGTGGAGAGGTTATTCTAGGTAATTCGTGACATAGCAAGCTGATGGTGGGGTCTGGTTGTCACAGGACGAAGGGAAAGCCAAACATTTTGGTCTGTTCTTAAGAACTCTGTCTCTGGGTCCAGTTAAGAATGTGACAAGAATGGAATTGGCCACAGTTTAAATTCTTGAGGAATCAACCTCTTTTTATTTTTAGATCTTTTTAAAAAAGAGTGTTTATTTCATTTTAGTATTTCAAAGCAAGTGGGGTATTTCTAAAGACTAGGGGAAAAACCCTAGGCAACTTGAGTGCATATTAATATCTATTTGAGAGGGGAGAAGAAGAGGGATGAAGGAAAGTGATCTCTTGTAGATAGGTGTTTCTGATTTTATGCAAATCTCTTAAAAGTTAGAGGCAAATTAGATTTGTGTAAATCAATTTGTTTTAGTGTACTAAAGGTTCCAGTTTTTGGCACTGGTGATACTTTAACATTTTTGTTCGATAGAGAACATTCATTGTTGAGGAATCTTACCTAGACTAGCTTTGGAAACAGGCAATAAATGGAGAGCTACAGAAACACAGCTGCATATACTTTTAAATATAGTCAAGTAAGGATCAACACTATTACTTAACTTACTTTTTAAACAGACATTGTACATGCTCATTTATCTACAGTAAGGTGTTCTAATCTCAGCACTTTTGCAGGTTCAGATAATTCTTTGTTGTAGGGGATTCCATTATGCATTGTAGAATGTTAAGCAGCAACCCTGGTCTCTGTTTGGTTATCACATTGGGTTTTCCCCCTGCTATTCATAATGCTGATAATGTCAGCTCCTATTCTTGTGCAGCCATGTTACATTGGTGGAGAGGAGGAGGTGGAGAGGTTAATTTAGGGTAGTTTGTGACATAGTACGCTGATACCAATATTGCTAGATGCCAGTATCACCCCCAAGTCATGGCAATCAAAAATGTCTCCAGACATTGGCAAGTACCCTTGGGGTGGGGACAAAATCTCCTCTGGTCCAGGGTGGTAGAAACTGCTGTACGGATTATAAAACCCCATTTATCAAATTCCTATTCTGTGTCCTCCCTGTGCTGGCACTTTCAGATCTGTTCCCTCATTATCTGATTCACTGTTATTTTCAACCTATTTCTTCTCCCAGGTCAGAACAGAAGAGTTGTTTTCTACTTTAAAAGTGGACTAGATTGAGTTGGTTTTCTCTCCTGCACATCACTGGGGAATGGTTCGAATAAGGAATGAAATATCTCCAAGCCCTGGAAATAAAAGTCAAAGGAGTGTAAAAGCAAGGGAGATGTACTAACACTCAAACTGAATCATCATCCCCGAGATTAGCAGGGCTTTACTGCTCCAATTTCCTGTTCACAAAACTGCACATTGTCCAAGGGCAATGGAATTTCTTTGTTTTCATCCATCTCTCTTTTGAAAAAGAATAATCTACTCCTTCAAAACAACATAATCCTAAAAAGTAACTGAGCAAAGTCTTTATTTCCTAAAGTTTTTTGAAGTGTGGGAGAAGCAGTGGGGTGGAGAGAGGATCTGTACAGAAACCCAACCACAAGATTGTGTTAGTCAGAGGGGCTAGACTGCCCCTAGAGCAGTCAAAGTCCATAAAAGTTCCTGCTTAAAGCACCTAGGAAAGAAACAGAT
>NW_005325887.1:0-1740 GCF_000412655.1 Myotis brandtii | reverse complement strand
GGTTGCATTTTACTTATATCTCTGTGCCTGATGTCTTTCTCCCCAGCCACACCATGAGCACAGAACCACACCTGTGCTTATTCTCTACCAGACGCCAGTGTATAGCGCAGGGCCAGGCACACAGCAGGCTCTCGCTCATTTTGTTAATGAATCAACTATGTGTATGGAATATAATAACTAACATCAATAACTATATGACAGACACTGTTCTAAGCACTTTATATGAGTTCCCACATTTCTCCCTTGTAATAACTGTGAGGTAAGTACTATTGTGATCCCTGCTTTGTAGCTCAGGACATGGGCATGGAGCAGTAACCTCCTCAAGTTTACATCCAAATGGCAGAATGAGAGTTGGACTCAAGCAACCTAGCTCAAGTGTCCACACCTAACCACTGCTCACCAATGTCTATTCTACTTTCACTGGAGAGCACAGCTAGGGCTGCAGGAAAAATAAGCTCCCCCAAACTCAGAACTCTAAACGTCGTAGGGCCATGGTCACACCGAGCTGCAGGGTGGCACCTACCCGAGAAGCCACACTGGCACAAGAAAGCCCAGAAGCCCACCTCCCTAGCAGCCTTCACACCCCACACTCTAACTGCAGTGTCTTGCAAGTAGCAACAGCTTGTTACAGCAACGGAAACAGCACCAGAGGGGACAAGAGGAGGAAGGGTAATTTTAACATCACACAGGCAGAGTTCAGAAACTTGAACTTAGCCACTAAACAGCCTTCGCTGGATCTTAACTGTTCTTAAACCTTCTCTCTAGATCACTAGTACAGGGTTTGTTGTTTCTTCACTACCTCTGAAATGTATGGAGGGGTAGAGAGGAACAGGTATACTGAAAGAAAGAAATGACAAAGGAGGAGCGATGAGCAATCATCCCCAACATCACCACATTATTCTTCATCAGGAATGAGAGAATGGAATGTGTATGCGCAGAAACGTGTTTTGGTGAGCAACCATTTTTCTTAAAATTTTTAATTCTCGTATTTCTCACCATTATAGCCCCTGCCCCCACCACCCAACCTGGAAAAGTACCTGCTCCTGTCATTCTGATCAATGCTATTAACCCAAAGGGAGCCCCACACAGGCTTCCGCTCCTCCCCCGTGCTAACTGATAAACCTTCAAACCAGCGCCGACAGGAGAGGCCAGAGTGAGAGGCGTCTGTGCTCAGAGCGAGAAGTGACTATTGGAAAGATGACTCAGTGCACAGGTCCGCTCTGCCTCCGCCGCAAAGCTCTTCAGAGCCTCCGGAGCCGCTGCCACGTGTCTTCAGGAGTGGGAGGCACAGGCCCCAAAGCCACTAAAGAGAACTTGCTCACTGGGCCTGCGTCAGCGAGGACAGGGGAGGAACACTCCCCAGGAACACTGGGTTTGCTCAAAGTCTTGGACAAAATCCTAATGAAACAGACATCCCTTTAAATTAGGCATTCCTTAATCTCTGATACAAAAACCAATACTCTCCAATTTCTTCATAAATGTAAACTGTAAAATTGATAGAAAAGTGCTGTAGAATTAGGAGAAAAATATTTGTCGTGGTTCCTCCTTCAAAGAATAACTGAACTGAGCATCATCTCAGGCCTTGATATATTCATTTTTAGAAAGCAGATGCACTTGGGGGTTGGGGGAAAGGGGAGAAGACCCCACTTCTTACATTTCAGCTATCCATTTCCCACCAACAGGCACCTCTCAAGACCATTTCACAACTGAGTCAAATCCATAAAACAGGTCAGAGTGTGA
>NW_005325886.1:0-1740 GCF_000412655.1 Myotis brandtii | reverse complement strand
CAAAAGAAGGACTGAAGGACATCCTTTCATGAAGCATCACTACTTCTGGGCATTAATTGCCTCTGCAGACCCCCAAGTCACTTAAAACACATTAAAGTGGTGACACACTCGGGCAGAAGGCAGGAGGATTCACCGTTGAGGTTGGCATTGTCATTAACTCAAGTCTGTGGTGTCAGCTCCTCCCACACGGAGCGTCCTGCCTGGCCTTAGAGCCGACCCTCGCAATGTGTTCTCTGGCCTTTGTTGGTTTGTGTCAGCTCTTGAACATTATTTAAATGTAGTTTGGGGCCCATGCATGCAATTACCATTGTGTTATTATTCAGAACCAGATTGTTAAGATTCAGGCAGCTGTACAAGGAGATGCCCTGTGCTGTGAGGTCCAATTTAGGAGGGCCTTCCGAGCTGGCAGCAGGGTTGCTAGGCAACCCCATGCTACAGCAGAGGAGGCCTCACTCCAGAGTGGGAAGAAGCCCAGTGCCTTCAGGGAATTGGAGGCAGTGGTCAATCTGAGACTGGCATGGCGCCGGGGAGGGGGAGGGAGGCGGCATGGACGGAGCCCACGGCCTGGGAGGGGTGGGATCCTGTGGGGAGCCAGGGGCACCCACCCAACTAGCACACGGTGTTCCTGGGAGGGGAGCGTGCTGCTGGGAGTGAGAATGCAGGGAAGGCGCAGAAGCCGGAGGTCAGCCAGGAAACTGCCGAAGGATGCTCAGAGCAGATGCTAATATGCTTCTCCATCCGTTTCTTCTCTTTGCAGGAAATGAGCAGGTTTGCAGAGAAACTACTGGCCTGAAATTTAAGACAAAGGCGTCGTTGCCTGTGAGTATGAATTTTGCTTTTTTAGGTCTGTGGTTTGACAGTGTTCCTGAGGAGTGGGCGGGTTTCCCTGTTTGGGGAAGGGAGCGTGACCTGATGGAATTGACTTCCGGCTCTTCTTCTGGAAGGTGCCTCTGGCTGGGTGGGGCTGGACCAGGACTGTAGGCTTTGAGTGGAAGGCTCATGGTTTGAACCCAGCTCTGCCCTCTAAGTGGAGAGCGCTCCCACTGGCTCCTGAGAGAGCGTCCTCCCTTGTGGTCGCTGGCACAGGGAGAGCAGGACTCCTCCGGGGATGAGGAAGATGTGCATTTTTTTTCACATTGAAGCCACAAACAGTTCGCACAATTCTAAGTTTGGTGCTAGGCTGACCCTATTCAGAATAGTAAATTCTCACATAGGCCCTTTAACAGTGTGTTAAACTAAGAGCAGTCCTATGACCCAAACCTTTCCTTAAGCTGAGAATATCTGGCACTGGCTGGAGCCTCTGAAATACAAGAGAGGCAGCAGCCGGGGCTCTGGGATGGAGCTGCTGTCAGTCCAGTGTAGGGAGAGAGGACATCTGTACATGAGACCATCGAAACACTGTATGAATGGGCAGACCATCCCGCTCTGGCTCCCCTGGCACAGGCAGAAATGCTGGTGACAAAGAGCAGTTGGGAAGACTTCCTGGGGAAAGGGGGACTCAAATGGGGCTGGTGGAGGAGGGAGGAGCAGGGCAGAGGCACCAGGGTGGGAGCACCAGTGGCCTTCGAGGATGCTGTCACAGACTTGGGTCTGATGGGGAGCTGGTGAGGTTGGGCAGGGCCAGGTGGTAAAGGGCTTGGAATGGCTTCATAAATGGTCCATGTGCAAAGAGTCAGGCTGGAATCAAGTGCCCCTCATTTCTGCAAATAAAATTAAGTTTCTGCCAGTTTGTGACTCATG
>NW_005325885.1:0-1740 GCF_000412655.1 Myotis brandtii | reverse complement strand
TTTTTCATTGGTTTGAGGAACACACAATAGATGACTGGACAAGCAAAATGGCAAGGCTCAGGAGATTTCTACTTCTCTGTACTGTTGGAGTAAATGACTGAATGCTTTTCTTGAGGATGTTTAACACCCAACACACTGGTATGTAAGTGGAATTTCCCAAGCATTTTCCTTTTCACTATTCTCAATAAATTGCTATGAGGATTTTATTCATTTTTGTTTATTGTCTGTTCTCCTCTAAAGACTTTTTAAAAATCCTCAAAGTAAACCTAATCCTCTGAATCACCATGCAAATTATGTAAAGTTTCAATTATTTCATTAAAATTCTAATTAAATTAAAAAGAAAATCAACCAACTTAAACATACTGTGACTACTGATGGGAACAGTGACTACTTACTAAGCCCTTAATGCTGTATTGGGATGGGGGAGGGAGGCGTTGATGGGAAGCAGGCAAAAAAAGACTAGAATCAAAGAGTATGTCAGAAAAAACAAGAAAAGGACAAAATTTCCCTTGCCTACCAGTCATGATTTGCATTTGGATAACGTTGTAACATTGTCAATGCACTTTTGCCTCTGCCAATTCATTGAATCCACACTGCTATGGACCTCTCACTTCACTATCATCATCTTTCATACCTAAAGGTGTTTAAGAGTCAAGCATACAATTGTTTGGGGGAATTGTTGGAAAAATCAGAACTAGGGATCAGGTATCTGAAGTGAGTATTGTATTTTCTTTAAGATTTGCAGTATATACTCACTCCATGCCATCAGTTCAGAGTATAATTAAATCTAGAACTAGCAGCTTCTCATCCAAGTCCAAAGTTATATTGAATATGTGTTATTTAAAAGAGAGAGAAAATTTAATTGTGGCCCATGACAATTGTGAATGTAGGGGGTATGGCTAGGAGAACGAAGGATGCTTTTGTGTGAAGAATAAGCCATCTTTTCTTCCAGGTGGACATGACCTAGAGTCAAGAACAAAGGTTTCCATAGTGGCTTTCAGTTGCTACTCAACCCTTGGCTGAGTTTTTATTCAATGCACAGCACATTCAGTGGACTCATTCTCTTCTACCTTACTTTCCTGTCCTTTCTACCCCTTTAAAAATATTGCCATTGGACTTCGGGGAAAGGAACACAAACAAAAAACTCAAAGGCTACCACCAGAGTAAGGTGATCACAGAAAAGTCAGTGTTGTCTGGTTTTTCTGAAACTAAAGAATTACAGTACCAGGTATATTAACAATGTAGAGCTACGTTATCCAGGCTTGAGATCATGAGTTTGTGATCTTGGGCAAACAAAGCCCACCAGTAGAACACAGCTTGCTCCTGGTTCTTTTTCAAGGGTTGGACTCACCAGTCAGCAGGTTATATGATATGTTGGGCAAAGGAAAGCCTCATCTTCCCTAAATACTTTACCAGAGCTTCCCAAGGTGTCACATTAAAGTCACCCTTTTGAAAAGTGGAGATGCCTTCGCTGGGAAGCAGGTGACACACATGGTTTTCTGTTGAT
Source organism: Myotis brandtii (assembly GCF_000412655.1). Classification (NCBI taxonomy): domain Eukaryota; kingdom Metazoa; phylum Chordata; class Mammalia; order Chiroptera; family Vespertilionidae; genus Myotis; species Myotis brandtii. Next base: position 233 of record NW_005325885.1, on the reverse strand, counting down.
GAGCAGTGATTCAGGAAATGCAAAGTTTGTGGTAAAAGATTGGATGTATGTGGGTGTCACTCAAATCTGTTTTACTTTGTTATATCTTAAGACCCTAATTTCATGAAAAAATCAAATACAAAAAAAGAACCACCATGCAAAATTAATAACATCAATTTTTTATCACAATTAGTAATGTATCCCAGCCTTGTACTTTGAGACCTAGTAGCCATGGATATTCTAGAACAGTGATG
>NW_005325884.1:0-1740 GCF_000412655.1 Myotis brandtii | reverse complement strand
CTTGCTTCTTTCACCCCAGTCAGGGGTTTTCATCAGGAAGAAGACATGAAATGGTAGCTGCGTTTCTGTCTCCACTGTGTAGTAACTTAGCTATTGAACGCTCCCAGTTCTCTCACAAGGAAGTCAGTGACCCCATTGTTGCTTATATGTGTTATTATAGAACTCAAAATTCAATTTCCTACTTCTCCTATTTCTGTTTCTCCCTACCATAAACCAAATAGGCTAGGTAGCACACATATCAATGTAAAATATTATTTGCAATATATATTTCTGAATTGTGCCTCTTTACCTTGAAATCTGAACTGCCCTTCTAGGTAAAATTCAATGAAAAGTCTGTGACCATACAATCAGAGATACCCAATTGCATCGAATAATATTGTTCCTAAAAAGTCAAGATTATCATTCAAGAGGCGGTGCCTGGATTACAGAATCAACTGCCTCCACCATCTTTTCAGAGTTTATAGTTCTTTTTCATCTTCTACATTGCTTGAGTTATTTCTCCTGATAGATTCTATGACTTGAAATACAGACTGTAATTAATAAAATATAAGATTCAGACAACAGAATGTGTCCATATGTCCTAACCTTAGATCCTTCTTAATTATTATGACCAGGCTATATTTATGGTATGAATATCATTGGCCAGCTACTTGTAAACAGCAGAGACACTGAGTATAGCTAACATATGGTACCTTCATGGTTGCTGAAGTTCTTTCGAAAGTGATTTATCAGGATTAAAGTTAGTGACAAGTACAACACAGAGATAAGGCTTTCAGTCATCTTTGCACTCTTCAGCTGCCCTGTGTGTGATACCTACTCTCAGAATCCTGACAGCAAATTGCATTATCACTGAGGATTTATGCGCATGGACTCATGTTTCCCTAGCTACTTTGCTCTGGTTTCCCCACTAAATCAGGATAATTTTTTAAAAGAGAAATTATTCCAATAAGGCTCATCCCAAAACTGTTGATATCATTCTCCTCACTTAGAATGGACTAGTGACCTCCCCATGTCAGTGGCAAAGCTGGGACTGCAGACCTAGCTCATGTGATCGAGTCCATCCTCCTGACCACTCTGTTTCCCTAAGAAATAGCTTCCTCATATGGAAAATTAGGATAATAACAATGCCTATTTCACAGTATCATTCTGAGAATTAAATAAGTCAAGATTGGAAAGCACAACAGTGCTTGACATACCATGAGCACTGTGAAGGTGTCGGATAAAATAAGTTGTGTTAACTTTAAATATCATCCTTGAGCTCTCTTATTGATATCACTATTTGATAGGCAGCTTCAAAAATGTGAGTACAAATTGTAATTACATTAAAAGAATACTTGTTATTCTGTGGCTGGAATAAATTAGAACATTGACATGAAATCCCCTTGCAGTTGTGTGAGTACTTGCCTGACAATACCAAGTGAGCACACAGCTACTCAAATCCTCTGTAGAAGAAAAAATATTCATAATTCAATGACATTAACTATGATAGTTACTAGAAACTATTCTAAATATTAACGTATTAATTCTAATTGCCAGAATAACCCTATGGATTAGGTACTACTATAATCCCCATTTTACAGATTAGAAAATTGAAGAATAGAAAATTAGCTTATGCAAGTTCATAGAGCTAATAAATGGTAGAACTAAGATAAAAATGATCATGTCTGAGCACATCCCAATTTAGTCAGTCCTCTACTCTTCTCTTACTCCAGAGTGGGGACATCCTACAGAACAATAAAA
>NW_005325883.1:0-1740 GCF_000412655.1 Myotis brandtii | reverse complement strand
TTTTTTTTTAATGTTCAGATACCATTAAACCCCACTTCACTGCAGATAAATATTTCATGGAGCTCATTTGTTTTTCATTATGAATCCCACTTTCCTTCTACCATTATTTGCAGTTTATTTTTAAGAGCTAAAATTAGTACATGAAAATTAAAATACTAGTGTGGTGGGCGGCTTCTTCTGTCAGCTACTTCTCTCCTCCACCAAGGAGATATTATCTACAGAATATGGGTCAAGAAGATTTATTTTTATTAAAATTTGCTTTGCAAGACTCCCTTCTGTATTCTGACAAATTATGTGATACAATTATGTGTCCATTTTTAATCCATTTCTTGGAAACTAATACATAGATGGTCAGTGGTTCACACAGCAGGCTCAGGTCATGTAAACAAATCTTCAAATTTAGACATCATTATAGCCAGAACATGTTGGAAATAAAGCCAAAATGTGAGTAATAACTGGCTGCTTCTGCACATATTCATGTGAGTCCTGTTGGAAAGGCAAGCCTGTTGCTTCTACCTGCTGTGGCTCAGCTAGAGCTGTACTGTGGCTCCATCTAAAATATAGTGAGGTTAAGGGATGAAGCGTTGGATGGCAGAAAATGGACACACTTTTGGTTACTTTTTTTAGAATTAAGAAATTTTTATATGTAAGAAGTGGTTACGGATGAAATAAAGGAGTTCTATGGAAAGTAACCTCATGGGGTGATCCTATCATAAATTCCTTACTGGGCAGTTCATGGTGGGTAGTCACTCCCAAGGCAACTGAGGCTTAGATAAGTGAATGAACTTGTCCAAGATCACACACTTAAAAGGTAGTAGATTCAAAACAAAAGAGCAATCTATATTCATTTTTATCACTCTTCATGTCTCAAAAATGAAAAAAATGAAAAATATTAATTTTAAGACTATCAATATTAGCAATAAATTATACCTGCTCACATCTACTTAAAAGATCCAAAGCTGATGGAATTTGATTTGTATATTTTGAATCAAAAGAGTTTATTGATGGAGGGATAATCTTACACTTTAACATCAAATATGAATATTATTACAGGCAAACCTCCTTTCTCTTCACCAGATTCTATTTACATCATCCCACTTTGCTGGCAGAAGAAACAATTAGTCATTTCACAAGTCGATCAATATTTTCCTATACTGGAGATGATGAGCTCCAATCTCTAGTGGCCCATTTGCACATTGGCACAAACCTAAAAAGCATCTGCCCAGCAAAGACAATAATCAATAAAATGAAAAGGCAACTTATGATATGAGAAAAATATTTGCAAACCATGTATCTGATAAGGAGTTAATATCCAAAATGGTAACTATGTAGAGGCGAGGGGCAAATCATTTAACAACACAATTGCAAGAAAATAAACAACCCAGTTGAAAAATGGGCAATGGACTCTAATAGTCATTTTCCCAAAGAAAACCTACAAAGGGCCAACAGATATGTGAAAAGGTATTCAACATCACAAATCATTAGGGAATGTAAATCAAAACTGCAGTGAGATATCATTTCATACCTGTTAGAATGGCTTTTGTCCTTTCAAAGAACAAGAGATTACAAGCATTGGTAAGGATGTGGAGAAAGAGAACTCCTGTGTGCTGTTGGTGGAAATATAAACTGGTACAGCCAATATGGAGGTTTCTCACAAAATTAAAAATAGAACTATCATATGCTTCATCTGCTGATGGGCACTTAGAATTCCTTCTTTTTTACAGCAGCATAGTATTCTAT
>NW_005325882.1:0-1740 GCF_000412655.1 Myotis brandtii | reverse complement strand
CTTCCTCTCTAAAATTAATAAAAATACATTTAAAAAAATCAATAGAAAAATATCCTCAGATGAGGCGTAACAAAAACAAACAAGCAAAAAAATTCTGTTTTAAAAGAATGAACCTAGTAGCAATGTGAAAGTAATAGGAAAATAGAAATCAATAGGTTATTGGAACATCAATAGAATCCTTTTTTACAAAATAACTAATGAGGGCTCAAACCATAAGCCTCCAGGTAGTGCTACACAGTTCTCCTGGTAAAATACCTATTATAGAACTTTGTTCAATTAGGTGCTTAATAATTTTGAAGGACATGGATGCATTCATATTAAATAGTCAGGCCATCTCGTCCTTTCATGCATGCCAACTCCTTATTCCATTCTCTTTCCCACGTGCTCCCGGAAGAGCTGAGGAGGGCAGCTCTGGCTTACCTGGTTCCCTCAGTGCAGCATGGCACCGTTTGCTTTTCTGCACTGCAGAGGAAAGAGTGATCAGAGAGTAGGCCTGCCACTGACTCCATCCCCAGAGTGCTGTTTTCTCAGATGCCATTACAGGCCGTGTAAGGCCAGAGGCAGCCATGAAATGCGTTGCCTCTTCTCCATTCCTGGGAAAATAACTAAATTTTTCTACTTTTACAAAACATTTTTTTCTTCAATGGACTCCAAATGTTCTTTTAATATCGCTCACAATAGCTCTCTGTAGAAAAATTCTGGGCAAGGATTATCATTCTGACCTCACAGATGGGGAAAACTGAGACAAGGAGATTGAGTATCTTGCCTGAGGCCACGTAGCAAGTCAATTTCCGAGCCAGGAATAGTCATCGTTACTGTGTCTCCAATGCCTTGGCACAGAGCTCCGTCACTGTGAGCGTGCTCCTTCTGAGCTGTGTGAGGGGCAATATTAAAAAAACACACCAGTGCTATGAATGCCACAGGAGAGAACTAAGCTCTCTAGGGGGAGACCATTGGGCTATACTCCCGTGGCTCCCTCGTCCTCATATATATAATTTATTTGTAAACTTCCAATGTCATCTATACTTAACCTCTACATTTTTGCTCACTTTATCCAGTTCCTCACCAAAGCTGAAATTTACACAGTATAAGACTCTGCCCAATTGAATAGCACGCTCCTCAGAATCACTTTTTCTTTCTTTACCTTGTGGCTCTCACCATAAAAAGTACACAAAGATATCGTAAGCTTAGATATTTTATTTGATGAATTCATTACTTATATTCATTAGAGATGCCTTAGGCTAAAAGTGACAGGAAACCCAACTACTACAGGTATTTAAACCACAAAGACAATTATTGTTTATTCAGTAGCAAGTGCGGAGATAGGTGGTCTTTGAATTAATTTTGCAACATAATGATGCCATCAAATATCCAGGAGCCTATACTGACCCCTTTCCCATATGACTGTTCTTGTTACCGCATGGTGATAAGAGGGTTGCTGTAGATCAGACATCTAATCCTTGTTCAAGAAAGAGGAAGTTGAAAGTGGCAGTACCAGCAAGCAACTATCAGGTATCTATCTCTTTGATCAGGAAACAAGAATCTACCAGAAGCTACCTAGAAGAATGTGGTTTATATCTCCTTGACCAGAAGTAGCTCACCAGGCCACCTCTAGCCTGAAGAGAAGCTGGAAAGAGACTATCTTTGCTTTATAAGAAAGAGGAAGAGAGGAAACAGGAGTAGGAACCAAGTGTCAGTCACCATCCTCAGGGCAATCAATGGAGACATAAAACACAGTAT
>NW_005325881.1:0-1740 GCF_000412655.1 Myotis brandtii | reverse complement strand
TGTATGTAGTAGATAAAAATACTGCCTTCTAAAAATTGAATTTTTTAAAGTGGATTTAGGAACATTCATTATAAAGGTAATCTGTGCTAATTCCTTTAGTGGTAATTTATGTTCCCCTCTGTTGCATCTCCATTTGAAAACCTGTAATTTAAAATGTTTGCATGAGCTGGATTCTTATATGTTTAAGTCACTTCAGTTCATACCTATGGAGGAGTAAGTGAAGAGACTATGTTCCTTAGGGGCAATGCCACAGGTGCTCAGGAAACCTGCACTCACTTTCTGCGCACACGGGCTCTGTTTCAGTTAGTCCAAATACTTGCGTCCTAGAAAAAAATAAAAATTTTAACAGCGAGTGATACTAACATTCACTCATTGCTCAAAAGAAGTATTAAACACTATGGTGTATGTGGCGGTGAAGGTGGGCATCAGTTTTAGGATGACAGCTACAGTTTTACTTTGAACTCACTATAGAGGGGGGAACAGACAAAAAAGCCAATGGTTAGTGTACAGTGAATGTCAGGTGTCATTGCTCTTGTGTTGATTGATAACTGCTCTAATAGGAGGTGATGTGAGATGCACCTATAAGAGACCTTGACTGTGCTTGGGATTGTTAAGGAAGACTTCATGAACTAGAAACAGAACCGTGTCAGCACCTGGCCTGGGATGATGGCTAAAAGAACTTCACAGGGCTCAGTTTTTTCATCTGAAAATGGGGATAATAATAATAATCAAGTCCACAAAAGTTGTTATGAGGATTTCATGAGACTAATACATGTAGGTAGTGTGGCAATCCTGGTCATTGAGAAGCCTTCAGTAATGATCGCTGTCCATATCACTTGTCCTTTGTTCCTTTCAGCTCTTGAGGGGAGCACTTTTCTGTATTTTGCAGATGCTCATAGAGGTTAATTTGTCCAAGGTTATCTAGTTAGCACTTGGTAGGGCTAGGCTTTGAATCTAGATGTCTCTCTCCTGGTTACCTTTTGTTCTCCTTTGCTACTCTGGAGGCTAAGATGATTCCAGCTGCTTCCTGCTTCATTATCCCCCTAAGTGCCCCACTGAGAGGTGTCTGCAATTGCTGCCCCTCCTCTCTGCCTCCTGATCTTGCCATGAGTCACTGCTGAGCCATTTGTATCAGAGGGGAATGGGGGCTTGTTTATTGCATGTAGCAATTTGCTGTGTGTTCTTGCTTATTTGCCATGGACACCAGCAGAGAAATATTCATCAAGATGCATCATGTTTGTTAAAGGACCACATGGTGTATTTTAAAAGCTCTTAGCTCTCTCTGGAATCATCGATTGTGCTTTAGCATAAGAAATAAAGTGACACAGAGTCTTTTATTAATACTACACATCTTTTCCATTTAACTTTGACTGGTTAAATCTGGCATAAAATAGAAACTTGCAAACCAGGCTCCCTGGGATGTGTTGCTTCTCTTATACTATTTATGATAAGGGACTTTTTTTTAATAGGGGGCTCAGATAGTCTCTGACTGCAGCTAGGACTCTGGGCTAGATTTTCTCTTTTCCTTCTCTGTCTTGAGGGCATGGACTGTCTTGTTTTATAAAGCTTGTGGACATGGATAGATATTGAAATGGGAGTCGGTATGTGACAACAGAGAGGATAGATATGTAGTGTCATATTCTGATTCAAGCTTTTGTAATTTGTACATTTGACAAAACTGGGTGGCCAGTATTAGAGTTTACATGAATTTTGAGTAATTTGGGATGATTCTTAGAGATC
>NW_005325880.1:0-1739 GCF_000412655.1 Myotis brandtii | reverse complement strand
CAAACTTTTATGTATTCATGCAATAATAGAGGCTAAGCCTGATATGTCACATGTTTGTCTTATGTAATTGAATGAATTCTTATATTAGTCATGAATTTATTTGACTAAAAATGCTACAATTTCTATTAATCCATATACAAGAAATGTGACTGTTTGCCAAACGAATAGCATGGGCATATAAGACAAAAAGGGAGGGGAATGACTGATTAAATGGCCTATGTACATTAATATAATTACTAATATTTGCTTATAGCAGAAATGGCAGAGCCATAAATTTTATTTGCTCTTTTCTAGTGTGTTTTAAACTTTTTAAATTTGTTGCCATTTTGAAAATAGAGTTCAACTAAAAATCTACATTTCTAGCTTTTCTTGAAAACCAAAAGGACCGAAAACACTAGGCAAGCATAAATCTTTGTGCAAGGGACAAATATTCCTATGTGCTTGTCACAAAAACTGCCAATTTTATTCATTTTTGTTAGCTGTTTGGTCCCATTAGCATCTGAAATCATGACTTTGTCTATGGGGTTAAAATGTGAACTATAGAAAACAAGATAGAGGGAAGCTGTATACTGGTTAGGGAAGGATGTCTGGTTCCAAAGCAAAAAACATGCATTGATGAGAAGCCCCAGGGCAACATAAATAGTATCTAAATAAATTAACCATAGGGTTCAGAGAGCAGTGCACAGCTCACTATTGGTCACTAATATAAATACTCTCAAATGTGCTTTCTGAGGCAACCTTTTCACTTAGCCCAGTGGAAGCTCAACTACCTTGAGATAAATCCTAGCATTAGCAATAATGATTATTTCTAATAATGGTCCATTCTTTGAATTGAGAATTCCTTAGCAAACTTTGCAAGTATATATAACAACAATGAAACCTCCTTCCCAAACGTATTACCTCTTCCCCTCTTGATCTTGACAGATTCCCTGAAGAATCTCCAGGAGGAGGCTTGATGACCAAATGTTCTGATGAGCTGCGTGAGTAGAAATTCAAATAAAGTTTGCTCTGAACATCAAAACAGAAACTTAACTAAATATTTGTCCATTTGATCTCTAATGTTTATTTTTTTGGCAAATGAACCTCACTGTCCCCAAAGTTACTCTCAGGAGCTATTTATTAAGTGGCTCTGAACTCACTAACAGCAAGCATAGTCGTAAGGAGGGAGTGAGAGCCATTTTGGAAAGGAGATTAAGTCAAAGTTCACAAATTTTATTGTGAAATGTCAAGTACCTTCCCCCTGATTAGTTCCAGAATCCTGGTTGCTATGACTAAATCCTACCCCAGGCAGGAACTTAAATTGCTCTTTATGAAAATTATCTGGCCCAAGAGGAATGACTAACAGAAACTGACAATTGAGGGTCCCACCATAAAACAATGTTTCCACTCAATCATTTCCTTGTGAGGTCAACAGGTAGACAGATCCATTCATATATGTAGATCTTCCTCCCAATCAGCATTTTTTAATGCCTCACTTTTTACAGATAGTCAAGGTTTCCCAAACACTTGAAAAAAGCCTCCTACATAAAATCCAGAGACTAAAACAAACAGAAAAAGGAATGTATAAGAAGAGAGGCAATTCAGGAAACAAATGCTTCAAAGCTATAATTAAAATCGTTGGAGATATAAGAGTAAATAAGAATCCAGGAAACAAGGAAAAGATCTAAAAAACAATTTAAGAAAAATTAGAGAATAAGAAAGAGCTTAGAAAATAAAAATATGGTAGCAGAAAAAAAAAA
>NW_005325879.1:0-1739 GCF_000412655.1 Myotis brandtii | reverse complement strand
AAAAAAGTAATATGTATGAAATGACAAATATTTTTCATACACATACTTTATACTAACTGAATCCATATATAGCAACAGAATGCGCACCAGATTCAGCTCTACTCTAATAATCAAATGTTAGTGTATTAAACTAAAGGCTAGATATTTTGATAAGCAATGAGAAGATTAAAATATACAGACATTAGACAATTGGAGTTTTCTGATGAAAAAATAGGTAGAAAGGAAACTGAATGGAACAATATTTTCTGCAAAGTAACGAAAGTAACCTGCAGAGTGGTGATTTTAAGATTTTACAGTAAGATTTTTGAGACCAATGAAAATGTTCCAAATGTCATCCTATTATTCTATTTTAATAATATAAGTTTTGGCTTTATTTATTTCCTCATGATCATTAGAGGAAATAAACTTGGTAAAAATTCTAACCTAGGCTATATATTATAAATAGATATTTTGATATGTTAATTACTGAAAATATATAACTAAGGTGAATTCTACTTAAAAAGTATATATACTTGTGAATGTTATTTTTAAAAAAGAGAAGCTGAAATATGCTGGAGAAGATGAAATTTATTCTTAATTAAATGTATTAGGGTAACATTAGTGAGTAACATTATATAAGTTTCAAGTGTACAGTTCTATAAGACATCATTGAATGCTCACCACATTCCCACCAGTATGACAGGTGAAAATATTTCTTTATTGTTGAACTTTTAAGATGACTATGGTGATGATTAGGCATTTGTAGTTCCTTCTTTTATAATTGTCTGCTGGTAATCTTTGCCCATATTGTGTTATGAATTTATATATTTGATTGAATAGTTATAAATGAATGTTGTACATATGTTGACTAGCATTTGGACTTTAATTGGAATTACTTTGTGGACTGAAATATAACAGAATTTCCTGTGTGTTTCTACTTTATATTTAAAGGTAAATAATATGTTCTCTAAATGTTTACAGCCATATTTTACATAATGTTTTTACTAAGTAGGACCAAAGATGATCTTTAAGGAAACTGTTGATGTTACAACTCTTGGAGTAGTGAAAATGTAGACAGTTTTCTATTGGGAGTGATAGAAGAAACAATGAAAACTAGGTAAGTTTCTAAGCTAGGGCTTAAGATTTGAATATACTCCCACGATTATGTTGTGTCTGCGGCACAACAGCAAAAACCTAGGAAGAGAATGCATGGGAAAGTCTGTGTGTATGGGCACAGACTGCCAAAAATGTGCAATATCTGAACTGATCAATAACATACAGATGGACAATCAATCAGCCATTGGAAAACTGATGGAGCCATAGTAAGAATCACCTGGAAGTGAGTTGGCATCTTCTGAGACAGGTAGTCTTCATGTTCTTCTAGAACAAGTCAGAGAAGTGTTGATTGATTGCTGATTGTGATGCTAACTCTAATGGCTTTTCATTATCAAATAAAAGTGCCTACACTGGAGAGAAAACAAACCACTGTGAGGAAAGGAGTCTACAGGGTTAGATAAACTCTGCTCCAGGCCTGGTGCGTTTCCTGTGCGTCTTTATGGTAAAGGCACCAGGATTCTCTGACAGGGCCTCTCGAGGCAGATAGGATTATCGTAAGTCCATAAAATAAATCACACCCACACTTCCAAGAGCCCCAAGGAATTTTGGACAACAAGATAGACTTTGTTTAATGGAGGGTAATGATACTGGCTTGGTGAGCCACTTTTCCCCTGAAATAAGTTCTGCGCTCCTGTGTCAGCCCT
>NW_005325878.1:0-1739 GCF_000412655.1 Myotis brandtii | reverse complement strand
AGGCCATGGCATAGGGAGATAATTTAGCTCAATTCAAACAATATGAGCCTTGACCATGAGAAAAGTACAGTGCTGATGCTTTGGGACATGTGAATAGGCCTTCTAGGTACTCACAACCTAGTCATCAGATGGCCAGATAAACAATTCTAGTGAAGGGAAAAGAAAATCACTACCCAGAAATGCATAATGCTAGTGGAGAATGGCCAAAAAGGAAATTGGCCATCTGTTGGAAAGTTGGGCTTAGACAGAAAAAGCTAGTATTGATGTTGGGGCTTGAAGATGAATAGGGTTTCCAGGCATGACGAAGAAGAGAAGTTTTGGAATGAAACAGGCCTGGGTTTCAAACTCATTTGTATGACCAATTAGCTATGTGCCCTTTAGTAAGACCCTTCACTCCTAACCTCAGGCTAATTCCTTCCTCTTAGAGTGGTTGTGATTTAAAAAAAGAAGTGATAATTATATACAATATGTTACAATACCGGGCATCTGAGAAGGAACCGATAAACCATAGTTATTAATATCTAGGTAAAGGAGATGGTATGGAATCCTAAGAAGAGACACAACATGAATAAAGTTCATGAATCTAGTATTTCTGTTCTCTTTGACCTATTCACAACCTGTCTTTCAGATATTATTCTAGCTACTTCCTGTGATGACTCTCCTTGTTATCACACTGAGCTACTTACCATCCCAAGTATAATTTATATTGTAACTCAGTCTTTTCCAAAATTTATTCAAATAGCACCCAAATAAATTTTGTCCTATCAACATAACACTTGTACTATTATTTGCCTCCATTTTTCTTTAAATTGTCTGTTTTCCATTCAATACATTTATTTGATTAAAACATTTTATATCACAATTTTAAATGAAAACCCAGCATTACTTTCCATAATGAATGAGAACTGAAAAATAAATGCAATCTGAGGAACTTTTTATTGAATTATGGTTATTGTGTCTGCCATCATCTTTGAACCTGGAACCCTTCTGGCTATGTGTTAAAGAAAAGGGCTAGGGAAGAGGAAGTTAACTAGCAAGTATGGAAAGTGGTTAAAGATGCATTAGCATGAAACTGAGGCCCTTTTTTTGTTCTCAGAATAAAAGTATTGAAAGACCATTGAAAAGAGAACACTTTCTCACTGTGTGGTTCAATATTATTTAATATTATATCTGTATATTGTGCACATCAGTGGTACAGCTGGCCCTTGAGAAACATTGCCTTAGTTCACACCATCCTGTCTTCTCTGCTTATCTCAGTCCTTCATACCTTTCAATGCTCCCTCAAGCGACACCTCCTCCATGGAGCCTCCCCTGATTATTTCACTCAGTATTAAGCTCCCTGGCTTTAAATCAAAGTACTTGTTTTTAAAAAAACAAACGAAACCCTTCCTCGTGACATCTGTTCTATGACCATCATGCTGGCATTTTGCTCTTTTGTTTTTCTCACTGTATGTTTTTTGTACCCCCTTCCACAATGTAAGTCATTGTGGCTGGGAACTCTGACTTTTATGCACACATTATCTTGCTCATGCATACCTTGAAAATGGTAGGCATGTAGCAGATATATGCAGAATAAGTGACTAAAATGTAAGGCCAATGAGAATATTGGGTGTTATGGCCATATTAGAGAACTGAGACCTTCTAGATGAGGGCTGAAAAGAGTGACATTAGCTAGCATTATTAAAATATAAATATTTGAATATTGAGTAGTAGAGAAAAGTTTTCCTGAGATTTTGACT
>NW_005325877.1:0-1739 GCF_000412655.1 Myotis brandtii | reverse complement strand
GGAATTTTGGTTGAGAAGATAAAGCCCCAAGGACTTAGCCCTAAGGAGACAAAGAAACAACGGTAAGGAAAGAAGCAATCAGAAAAGAAGTTGGGAACAGGTATAAAGGCTGAGGGATGTGGAATTCGAAGAACTTTTAAGGATTGGATGTCTTATATTTAAATCTAAGTTTTGTGGTGCTACATTATAAATCCCACTCATTGCCCAAAAACTTCAGAAAGCCTTCTGCATACCCAACCTTATAGAGCAGAGGTATTTGGGGAAATGAAGACATCAGGGTGGCACTGAGCATGGGGCGGCTGTGTAGAAAAGAATCAGACAGCGTGAGATGATAAGACAGTCCCTGGAACTGGCCTCTTTTAGCTGAAGCAGAAATTCAGAGCCAATAATAACCAGAAGAACTGTAAACTTACTCCGCAGGGATTTCCTCCTCCTGGGGCAGAGCTCATGGTCACATTGTGTGCCTGGCCCCATTCTTAATGCTTTAATTGCAATATTTATTGAATCATCACCTCAAATTTACAAAGATGTTTTTATGACCACTTTACAAAGAAACAGAGAGGCTAAGTCACCTGCACATGATCATGCAGTGAGTACAAAGAGTACCCAGATATGGGACCTGGGAAAATAGACTCTAGGGCCCATATTTCTGTTCATGTGCTCTGAAGCCCATGCCATTTGAATCTCAAAAGTAAAAAAAAAAAAAAATACGTGACATTGGGTTGCAAATTCTTCTGATTCACAGTTTTCAAACTAATGGATTCGAGGCTGGGCCAAGTTTTGATGGTATTGTGAGTCTACTGGCGTGCTTAGAAACCAGATGTCAAGTCAGGGCTCACAAACAAGCCCTGGCAGCCCATGGAGGTGAGATCATAGTGGATGGCATTGGTGTGAAAGGCCTGTATCATTCCCATTTCTGGGAACCAGACCAGCACTGGCCAGTGTATGAGGGGGAAACATAGGAACTGACCATGGACCAGGAAAGGTGCAGGCCAGATCCAGAAAATGTCCACAGAAGCCAATTAAAGTTTAGAGTAACGGCCAAGATCCAGGAAGTATTCACAATTACAATTACTTTCCTGTGCTTGGAATGATGGACCTAGGAAACCTGAGTAGGCCAACCAGAACAGTATGGGTCATTAGGAGCCTAGAGTGGTCAGTGGGGGCCTTTTTATGTGTCCCCAAACATCAGGGAGCAAAGAAACAAATTGCATCAGAGAGTTATGAGCCAGGTTGGCAAAGCAATGAGGGTCAAAGAAAGGAAGAGGAAACCAGAGTTGTGGGTGAGATATGTAAGACAGAACTGTAGAGGTGGTGCAGAGGTACAAGCTGGTGTCTGTGTTTGTATTCCCAGTGCTTTGGCATAGGAGGGCTGGGCCAATGTAAAAGATTCAGGCCAGAAGTGATAATAATTTTTACATGGCTATAGTTAATTCTTCAAGGACCCCTGCCTTGTTCATTCTCTTAAATGTTCAAACTTTCTAGATGACATCTATGGGTTCACAATCAGCCAGGCCTCTTCCAAAGGAAACATCTGGAAATGAAAGAAAATTTGCTTAAAACCTTTTAAGAATCCTGAGATTAAGAAAGTTGGAAAGATAAAATTATAGTGAGATGAGAATAGTGTTGAAGGCAGGAAGGTGGTCCAGCAACTTTATCAAGATGTTGTTTCAGGGGCATGTGAAGGCACAGTGCTCCCCCTACTTCCAATTCCTCACTGGTGGCTAAGTTTGCTCCAT
>NW_005325876.1:0-1738 GCF_000412655.1 Myotis brandtii | reverse complement strand
GTTTGCTGAAACTCCTTTAGTTTGAGCATGTGTGGGATGGTGGTTCTAAACACGGATCCCAAATGTGGGAAAAAGCCTCCATCCTGACTTTTGGCAGGTGACAATCTCTTATTCTTCATTCTTGCCAAGTAAAGAAAGCAGAAATACAATCTTGATCTAATTTATTCTTAGAAACGCCTGATTTTAAAAATTACACGAATCCCTTAATTTTAAAAAAGGGAAACTTCTGCAGCAGTCATATGGAATCATGTTATATCCTTTAGAATGAAAATGATCTTTGGGACATACATGGTGGAGGTTCAAAATCAACCAACACGCAGGACTGGGGCGTCATAGAAGAGCCTATCTTCTATTGGAAAAGCACACCTCCAATGCTTCAGAAAAAAATAAAACTCTGTTGTTCAGTTTCAACCCTGAAGATTCAAGTAGAGTGAGTCAATTTCCTATTTGTTAATCAAAAATGGTACGTAAAGTTCTCTGGGATGCAGCCCCTGCAGAACAAAACTGGCAAACCATGCACAATAAACTGGCCATGAGGTGTGTGCCCTGGTGAGAGGTTGTCACCAAGAGAAGATGTCCTGCAGCGCCTGTGAAGTATGTAGGACTGACCCGAAGAACTCCATGTCACCCATGGATTCCATCCATCACAGGGTCGAAAGAAGTATGCAAAACAGAAAGAGAAACGATCAGTTCCAGTAGAACATGAGTTCTGTTGAAGAGACAGTCACTGGGCCTGTCCTATAAGTCACTAACTCTCTCCCAGGCTCAGTGTTCCTGATACCGTGTACTATTTTATGTGGTTTGGAATCATTTCAGGAATTGATTTTCATACCATTTTCAAAGCAAAACACAAACAAGGCTCCTAGTCTCTTACTTTAACGTATGGTGCACAAGGTTGCTTTTGCCCCGTTGCCTTTGTCTTTCTACTCTTGACCCAAAGTGGGAAAAAGTTTGGTTCACCCTCTTGGGTTGTTCCCATAGCTCATATTTCAGCACCAATTAGCAATAACTCCATACTCAAAACAGTGTGGAGACTGATATGCCAGTGACCTCCCAGCAATCATTGGAAAAAATAAAATTTGAGCGGTCCTGCCAAGAAGAGTACAGTTAGACAGTCAGCACTAAAACAATAAGAAACAAGGACTCCAGTGCTAATTAGGAAGAAGAGGGAAAAGCAGCTTACACAGAGAAACCAAATAGAGCAAAATGAGAACTACAAATTGACTTACTTTGCCCTTCAGATTGAGGGCTTAGCTGTGGGAAATCTCACCCTCACAGGTCAGGCATGGAGAGACATTCTCAGACTATCCAAACAGTCCCATGGTCACTGACGTGGAAATGAATATACTTCAATAACATTTTGGCTGAGGAATATAACTTTCATTGGGCAAAGATGCCTCCATTAACTTAAAGAATTAAGAGCTCTTTCCACAGGACACTGGAGCCTATGGAAAGGAATCGGAGGTAGTGGAAGGGAGGGCCTTGGGTTCAGAGTCAGACACTAAACGTCTGGTCCTGGTCTCCCACTTAAGAGCTTTGCAGCCAAGAACAAGTCACCAAACCTTGAAGAGCCTGCGTTTTCTAATTTGTAAAAAGTGAATAATAACTTAATCACTGTTTACGTCACAGGACTGATGTGAGAATCCTATGAGGCAGCATATATAAAAGTGCCCCCAAAGGTTTCAAAATATAAGTCAAGGTGGTAAAGAGGTATTTTATTAAGAAACCAAATGGGTTG
>NW_005325875.1:0-1738 GCF_000412655.1 Myotis brandtii | reverse complement strand
TACTCTAATAATTTTTACCTTTTCAAGATACTTCAAAGATAAATCTAACAGTACATGGAGAAACACTTTACAAATTCAAAGCAGTATTAATATATGTTCCTTGTATACCAAGATGTGCACCACTAATTACCTTTAAAATCTTTTTTTAGGTCACATAGAATCTGTACTTTATATAAAATCTGTAATAACTAAGGCTATCTTTGTATCAGGCATGGATATAAAGCACGCCAAAGAGACCTTTTCATTTTGCTGGATCTGAGAAACAGGGGTGGCTGTGAGCCCTGCTCTCCTGCTCAGCAGTTGCTGTACTTAACAGAGGGGCCTCGTGAGAAAGTCCGATAGAAGAGAGCAACTGAAGGCTCCTGACTGGGTGAAATAAAGATGGCTCTGTCTTAAGGAAATCTCGAAAAGTAATTATTTTTGTGCCACATATAATGATGGCTCTCAGAGGAAATGGATAGCATGTAAAATTTTAGAATGTGGGGTCATGGGCTGTTGTAGGTCCCTGATCCTACTATGCTTTTAAATTTTTTGTTTGTTTGTTTGTTTTCAAAGCTCTTTCCCAATCTGGGGCGCATTTCTCCTTTTCTTCTCCCAACCTCCCAACATACACATATTTTTCAGTTAGCTAACTCTTGGAAGATTCAATACATATTGAATGAATGAGTGAAGAAATAAAAGGATGTTGGACGGAGGGAGTGATGGACATCATGACCAGAAGATCTTGATTCTTATTTGGATCAACTTTGTGAAGTAAGTAGAGTAGCAGTTACTGGTCCCATTTTACAAATGATGAAACAGCTTTAGAAAGTCGAGTGGCTTGGTTGAAGACACACTGTTAAATAGTGGCAGAATGAACCCTTAACTCTTAGGATATTTTTCTTCTCACAACATCATAATTCTTGAAGGCAAGAAGACTTAATTTCCATGTTGTAGGCTGAGAACAAGCCTTTTTAGAGTAAAGAACATTTACATGCCTGTCTCCTTCTCCTCTTCTCCTTGAGGAAGTGATTTCAGAGGCAAGCCAGTACTCAGAGGCTAATTTTAAAGACAGGTCTCAAAAGTGACATCTGTTAGGATCATGTAAAAAATAAGTAAACATTATAAGATTTTAGCCCATTTTTGCAGAATTCTAATGAAGATTCGGTACAGTTCTCTGCTAGTAAAATGAGCCTGTTTCCATGGCAGGGAAGGGACTGAGGGAGGAAAGAGAAAAAGAAATAGTAAGAGCATTTTTTTTTCAGAATTATTTCTCCAGATACACTTAACAATTCAGTGATGAGGAGGAGGCAAGGGGTGAGCTCTGAGAAATAGAACAACTCTTTAGGTCTTATCATGGGACAGGATAAGTGAGAAACTTGGCCATAAAAATGTTACTTTGAGCTCATGTGTGTGCTCTCTTTCACATGCTTTGGTTCACATCTTTCCATATAGACTCTGAAGCTAGACTGGGTTTTAAACCCTGACTTCACCACCAGCTAGCTCTGTAATCATGGGCATGATTCTTAACTTCTCTATTGTCGTCTGTAAATGCAGGTAATAATAATTAACACACATCTCCCTTGTAGGTAATTGTAAGGATGAAATGAATTAGTTTATGTTAGCACCCTTTGATGAGTGTCTGGCACATTGTAAATGCCATTGTCATCATCATCATTACAGCTGTCTTTTGATAACTGTCTCTTGAAGAAAGAGTGGCTAGGTCACCTTGGCTACTTTTACACATTCTGGCCTTTCT
>NW_005325874.1:0-1738 GCF_000412655.1 Myotis brandtii | reverse complement strand
TAAGCTCATACCAGCCCTGGAGGTAGGCACTGCTGTTACCACGTGGACATCTCTGGTGTGGACAGTAGGGGAGAAAGGGGGAGAAATACACACACACAGGCGTGCACACATATGTGTGTATAAATACGCTGACATTAAACATCACCGGGAGGGGATGCAAGAGACTGACGTCATGGTTGCATCTCGGGAGGGAGCAGGGCGCCTGGGATACTGAGGTGAGAAGAGGGAGACCTTACTGTGGACCCTTCCCGCCTGTTGGTTTTGAACCGCGTGACTGTGTTACCTGTAAGCAGTCACCATGAAGGAGCCGCGCCAGCCTCGGGGTTGGGATCAGCACCAGCTGAGCTCCGGGCGTCGCCACCTCTGGGTCTGGGCAAGTGGGCGGTCCTGAGAGTGAGCCGGACTGGCCACAGGGTCCAGGGTGTGCAAGGATCGCTAGAGAAGAGGGTGGCTCCCTGCGAGGCCCAGAGGCCCAGAGGGAGTTCATGGTGGGACTTGCAGGCTCCCCCAGCTAGAGCGGCTCTGAGCAGGACCAGGCAGCCCAGCCTCGCCACCAGAGGGCAGGCTCAGAGCCAGGTGATGGGGCCAGATCCCAGCTCATCACTTGGTGCTTGGCAGCCGGGAGGGCAGGGTCCTTGGCCCCTCTGGGCCTCCGTTTCCTCGTTTCCTCGGCTGCTAGATGGGGTGAGCCATGGCGGCTCTGGCACAGTTGTCGGGAGAGTGCAGGACCGCTGCTGCGTGCAGAGCGCGCCGTGAGCGTCAGCGAGTATGGCTCTGTCCCTCTGAAGGTGACTCTGCCCGTAGGCAGTGGGAGCCCGGGGCTCCGGTGCCACCTGGTGTCCCGCAGTCTGTCTGGCTCTCGCACTGGCAGGGGCCTGGCAGGGCCAGGGAACAAGGGCGTGCGCTCCCGTCACGAGCCGCTCGGGCTGGGAGCTCGGCAGCTGCTTGTGGATTCAAAAAGCATCTTCGTGCCGCTGAGCCAAATGCCACGAACACCTTGTTCCCTGCGCGAGGCAGTGACTCAGCCATTGTGCCAAGGAAGTGACGGGAAGCTGTTGCTCTGGGGGAGGCACCCCGAAAAGGGTGTGAGCCTCGTCTTCGGTGGGGAAGCCCGGTTCCCACCTCCCCTCCTGCAGTCACACTCTGACGTCCCGAAAGGACACTGAGCTTCCTAAGGTCGGGCCTTGGGTTCACTCTCTGTGGACACTGTGATCATACCTCCAGGGCTGGTATGAAATCATGTGCCATCACCCAGCAATCCTGAAAGAGCCCCTTCAGGTTCAAGGAACAGCAGGCCTCCAGCTCAGGTCACCTTAGGACACAGGTCAGCTTTGCCTGCCTGTCTGTCTGTCTGTCTGCCCCCCTTCCCTTCCACGTGTCAGGCACTGCTCATGCAAAGACAGCAAGTGGGCTCCATCCCTCAGAAGCACAAAGTGTAGAAAGGAAGATGACACACACACACCAATAATTCCGGTGTTACAGAGGGCTGTGAGAGCCGAGGACCGTGACTAGCTCTGCTAGAGGCCGGCAGGAAAAGCTTCAGAGCGGAGGTGATATTTGTGCTGGGTTTTGAGATATAAATAGGAGTTCACCAAACAGTGAGTAGGAGGAAGGAAATTCCAGGCAGAGAGAACAGCCTGGGCAAAGACCACAGGTAGGAGATCATGGTGCTTTCGAAGAATGGCACACAATTTACTTTTCTTATTTATTATTATTTTAAAATATATTTTTATTGATT
>NW_005325873.1:0-1738 GCF_000412655.1 Myotis brandtii | reverse complement strand
TCTCTGAAATCAATAAAAATATATTTTAAGAAAATAATAATGATAAATAAATAGACAGTCACTTCACACTGAAATATATCCCCGTCTAACTTAAAAATTGCCCTATTAAAAAAAATTTTTTTTTTAAATCACTACTTGCTAACTCCAACACACCCTTTGCTTACCTATCTTTTTCTTACCTTGTTTTTCTCCCCTGGGACAGCTTGTTTCCCATCTCCGTCTGGACATACCTTGTTTATCCTTCATTCAGGGCCTAGTCAAAGCATCTCCTCTCCAAGGCCTTCCCTGCTCTCCAGATACAGAGTCTTTCCCTCCTACAGGACTTTATCCACAGCTCCCTACACCTCTTGCACCTGCACATATATTTGTGAAAATGTCTCATGTATGTGTGCCCTTGCTCTACTCTGGGAAGCTCTTTATGAATGTGATTCCTGTCTGATGATGGATCAGATATGGACCAAAACGTAGGCTTTCCTCAACATTGCTGAAGAAATGACATTGTCTTTCTTGCATCGACATCCTGACCTCCCCATGTAGCCTGCGAGTTCATCGATCGCAAGATAAATGCTTCAGTGACCTGCCACAATTTGCCCCCAATCTGGGCATAAAGATGGTGCTTAATAAATGCATGTCGCCTTAACCTGAATTGCTGCAGTCCTGGGAAAGTGAGCAGGGATACCCAGGAAACTGGGCTATTTCATGTCCTCTCTCACTCTTTGCTCAGCTCTACCAAAAGCCAGAGCTTCGGGAGAACTGAACTAGACTTTGGGAAAACTTCTGAAAGTCTTTCAAGCCCCGGAGCCCACATCATTTAGCTCACCTCGTCACCCACTGAACATACACCTAAGCCAACAGGAGCTCCCTCAGCTTCCCATGGTTTCCAAAGCTAGACTTTTAAATTTTATTTTGTTTTGGCATTGCATTCAGTACACATATTCATTGGCAATTTTGAGCATTACTTTCAGTATAATCACTATGCCTTCCTCCTTGCTCTCATACCTCTAGACTTCTCTGTTCTGAAAATTGATGTTGGCAAAAGAGCTGAAAAGAAGGCAGGGAGAAAAAATGTATTTACTCAAGCAGTTCCCCGACTTGGGATTTACGTGAATCTTGTTAAATCTCCAAAGAAGCATATATTTGCTGAGCTGAGCTGGAGCAAGGTTGAAGCGGTGCCCAAACATCAACTTGCATTCCTGAATTTTCTGCACCAATGCAGCTCTCCCTGTGTCCAGCCAAACCTAGCGGGGATGTCATCAGTGTCCTTCAATCTCCCTACAAACACTAGCTCTGCTCGGGGAGACAGAGAAACACATGGACAAAGAGCTAGATAGAGTTCCCTCCCTGTCATTGCTGGGGTGGGAGAGACGCCGGCCCAAGCTCCCTCCTGGTATCCTTACGTGCTTACTTGTTCTTTCACAGAAATTGACACTCCTGGTGAGGTTCTTGAGATGACAGTCACAAGTCTGGAGTGATCCAGCCGTGTGAAGGTAGCATTTCTGGGGATCAAGGCATGCAGGAGGAAACCAGGTATAGCCATCTTCACAGGCACAGCGGAGGACCCCATTCTGGTGGCCACAGTCTGCACACACAAAAACAGAGCTTGGTTTCACAGCTCCTGGTTAATGAATCGACTACCGACTGCTGAATTCTGATGCTCGGCTCTGACTTAGAATCTGAAGCAAGTATTCCTCATCAAAGGGCAGAAACATGGAGCCCTGGTGCTGCTGCTACTGCTGGA
>NW_005325872.1:0-1737 GCF_000412655.1 Myotis brandtii | reverse complement strand
TCGTCATGGTTACACATAAAATGTTCCAGGAAATCTTCAGAGTACCTACCAGGCAGGCATTAGCATTCCCATTCTGCAGGTAAGAAAACAGAGGCACAAAACTGGGAAGTGATTTTCTCAAGGTCCACAGCTCGTTGTGGCAGAGTCAGTATTGAAATCCAGGACCAGCCGATGACCAAGCTCTTAACCACGACATTTCATTATCCCTAGGTCTTGAGAGTGATGTGAGCATTCATCTTTCCATGTGTCTTCCTAGGGATTTTAGCAGCAAGTTCAACCAGAAATCTCCACTTTGCAATGTTTCTTCTTCTCCTAACCTATGACTTTGGATTGTCCCTTCAAGTTGATGACTAACGCTAATTTATAAGAAAGAGAAATGCTTATTTGCTACTCTTTGAAATGACCAAAGAATTAACAGAGGAACACAGGAACGATAACAAATATTGTTGCTAAGGCTTAAGATATGGTTATGTCTATTTCCAAGGCTTAGATGAAAACAACGTCAAAGTTTGGCTTTCCATATTTTATAGTCCTGGCTACCTACCAAGTAAGACTCATACGAATAGTTAGTTTTCAGGTTGTTGTTTTTGGTGAAGTGTAATTTTATAACAAACTTGAGTAGCCTTTACAACAAATGCACTATTGTCCTCGGCGTTGTATTATGCAGTAGATGAAATGATGACTGGGGACGATGGCTCCCTCACTGCTCCCTGAGCGTGGTGCCTCCTTGGAAACACGAGCAAGGCAAGGGGCAGAGGAGGAACATTCTCAACATGTGGTGACTTCCCAGCCTTCCCTGCTCCATTTCTAGCTCCAGAACAGCCCGTGGCTCTGTGTGGAGAACTGGTTACCATGAGTTTGGAGAAGGAAGAATGCAGGCTTTAAGTCAGAATTCTCCAGAGGCTATCAAGTGATCATAGGGAAAAGCATGAAGTCAGTCCAGCTTCTGACTCTAAATTTCAAAGAAATCAAGGCATGATCGAAAATTAAAGTGGTTGGAAAACAGCGTGGTGCACATTTTAAAATCCCGGTACATAAATACTTCGTTTTTTACCTCATCTCTCAAGTGAGTCATTGTTTTCTTAATACGAATTATATCATCGCCAGTTTCTAAGAGGATGATCCAGGCAGTATTGTAAATACAGGATGGAACGGGCTGAAGAACAATTGCTTACACAAAACCCCGAAGTGCTTGCTGTAGCTGAGGGATCTGACCCCAGGCACACAGCAGAAACAGCCCAGATCTCAGTACCAGGCACGCAGCCACCAAATGGCTGTCCCAACCCTAAAAGCAGAGTGACATGTTCGCACACAAAAACGTATGCCACTTGACGTGAAAACCTGGAAGCTATACATTGCATCATATGTATTTAGTTACACACTTAAATATAATTTATGACCACACCAGTCACGAACAGGGAATAAATGAGCAAAGAATATAAATATATATCCTGGGTTCTGCCTAATTCCTTTTAAGCCTGTGGCAAAGTGATACTACCTCATTCCCAGCCTCTCCACCTTCTCTCTGACCAGCCACCACTTAATACCATTTTAGTCAATAATATGGGTTATGAAGTCCTCATTTATAACACAAATTGGCTGTGTACTTTGAGGTTCAAAGCTAAAGCAAACGATGAGGAATAAAGCTATTTTCACCCAGGTACAGAATATATGACTCATTAGTCAAAATTCTCATATAGCTTTTTTGTCAGATGAGATATATAATTTTCCCAAAGT
>NW_005325871.1:0-1737 GCF_000412655.1 Myotis brandtii | reverse complement strand
CCCTTTCTTTGGTGTACTTTTCTCTTTAGTACTTGTCATTGTTGAGACTGTGTCCCCCAACTAGAACATAAACTCGCGGGGGAAGAGGATTTTTCTTGGTTTGTGCATCGTAGTGTCCCCAGCACCTGGAACACTGCCTGACACGGTTTGCATTCAGGAGCTATTTGTTGAATGCATGAATAAGAAGAAGGAGCTGGGATTGGTTTGCCTGGGTAGGACAGAACCAAATATGGAGAGGAGAGCCCATGGGATGGAGGGTGAGACGGTGATATCTACGGCCGGGGTGGAGTGTTGAGGCAAAGCGGTGGCCTTGGTAGCACAGTTTACACAGAGTAGGCAATAGTTGCTGGAAGACATTGCAGAACAGAGCGCAGGGAAGAAAAGCAGATTGAGAGAGGAGATGATCCTCGCTGCCGTGAATTTTCACATCCTTTCTAAACTCCAGCGCGAGCCTACATTTCTCCTTCCACCCCCTCACATGTTTCAGAAGAAAGAAGGCAGTTGAAGAGTTTGCCAGAGATGTTAGTGGAACCGGTGGCAGCCTGAATGTGGCTGTTTTTACCTCTCACCACCCACCTGTGAATACAGCATCTTCTTGGAGGAGGGGAAGTGGGCACATCACCTTAGCCTTTGTCTTCCCTCCCCCATAGCCCCCGCCACCTTTCCAGGGACAGCAGGCTAGTGCGAGACTCAGCACTTTGATTAGCAGAGCTAGTCACCTATGGGGTTGGCTTTGGAGCCCCAGATGGAGGAGAGTTCATGCACCCGCCGAGCCGAGGGGGCTGAGGGGGAGGGGGACTTCCTCCTCACTTTTCAATCTATGCAGCAGCCATTTCTGAGGTTCCCTCTGCCAACTCTGGTTCAGAGAGATGTAGGCATCTGGGAGTAGACAGCTGCTTGCTTTCCATAGACTGTCAGGCAGCTTCACCTCTAGGGCTTTGGGGTCTGGGCCAGAGGATGTGCTGCCTGCCTTTTTCCTAAAGGAGGGGACTGTGGGGGGATGGATCTCTGATAGTCTCCCGTGGTGCTAGCCTCAGGGAAGGGAAGTAGGCAGTTGTCTCACCCTGGCTGTTGTTTCAGCCCAGCCGAGGTTCTGATGGGTGGGCAGCTGGGAGAAGGTAGAACCAAGGAGCCCCTGCCCAGGGCCCCTCCCCGGCAGCTGTCACAGGACAGGCTGCTCCCACAGCCCTGCTCAGCCTGTCCCTGCTGAGCTCTTCTTAGCAGCTGTTGGGTGTTGAGTTGTTGGGTTTCTCTCTCTTTTCCTCCCCCTTCTGTTTGCTGCAACCTCTCCGGGGAGGTCAGCAGATCTGTTGTAGGAGACGGTTCCCAGGCCCTCATGGTTTTGGCAGCTCATGCAAAGAACTTAGAGAGGAACTGGTTCCACTGGCGCATTCCCCCTTGGGCCCCTCCCTTGGAATGGAACTAGGGATGTTGGTGGTGGGGAGGAATCTTGTCCTCCTGCCTTGTGCTTAGAGCCAACAGCTTCCTCCCTCGGTTTGGGGCTCAGGAAGTGGGTCTACACACTCCCCCTGCCTCCAACTTGGGCCAACTCTGTCTTCTGTGCAGCAGAGGAGGGAGGCCAGCAGACTGACAGCCCTGTTCTCACGAGGAGCTGCGCAGGGCCCAGGAGAAGGAGCTGTGACAAAGCCAAGAGTGATCAGGAGTCAGGGCTGAATTCAGAATTCTGGCTCCCTCCATTCTGAAAATGTCCCATCCCTGGGTATTCAGGAGGGCTCC
>NW_005325870.1:0-1737 GCF_000412655.1 Myotis brandtii | reverse complement strand
AAAAATACACTGTAGTATGTCAGATGCTGATCATTATAATGGGGGGAAATAGAACAGGGAAGGAAGATGAGAGTACCTGTCTGGAATTGGGTGGGTGGGTGAGTGCCCTTTAAATTGGGGGTTCTAGAAAGCCTCATTAATAAGATTCTTGTTAGCAAAAGCTTCATGGACAAGAGGAAACAAGCCAAAGTGTTATCTGATGTCTGTGAAGTGGTAATTCTAGGAAGAGAAACCCAGTGAGAAAGCCCAGGCACGGGAGCAGGATGGAACATTCGAAGACCACATTAGCCTGTGTGGATGGAGCAGGGGAAACATGGACTAAGCAAAGAGGAAAAGGTCAGACAGACTGAGGGGGGAGTGAGGGCAGCTGGGCTTGAAGGGCCTCATGGGAAGTATAGAGAGTTGGGCTTTAGTACCATTCAAAGATTGGAAGCCCTTCACTGCAGAAAATGTGACATTTTACCAAATTCATTATGAAAGAAGCGAAATTTAATATAAAGTATTATCTTTATGTTTTCTTTTACTTTTACTTTTTTTCTTAGAGCAGCTTTAGGTTTGCAACAAAGTTGCAAAGGACGTACAAAGATTTCCCATACACTTCCTACCCCACACATGCATAGCCTCTTTCTTTATCAACACCACTCACTAAAATGTTATGTATTTTTTATCACCAATGAACCTTGTCATAACCCAAAGTCCATAGTTGACTTTAGGTTTCACTCCTGGTATTTCACATGCTATGGGTTTAGACAAGTATATAATGATATATATCAGTCATTATAATATCATAAAGAATATTTTCACTGCCCTAAAAATCCCTGTGCTATGCCTATTCATCTCCCCCAGCCCCATCAGGGGGAGGTCAGGGAGGGAGGATCAAAAGAAAAGACACCTAGAGCCAAGCAAACAGAGACCAGAACCCAAGAGATCAAAACCTCAGCCAGAGTGCTGAGAACCAACCCTGAGAGACCCCTTTCATCTCTGTGGTTCTTTTCACAGCCTGGTGGACAGGAGAAAGGCCATACAATCTTAGGATTTTTTCATAATTAAAAGATCTTACTCCTTCCATAGAAAGGAATAAAGAGAAACCATAAGCAAGCAAAGACACAGAAATGAGACTAATTAGAGGTTACCCAAAGTAACTTTGATTCATGGGCCAGGTGCACTCTGGGAACTGGTAAGAAAAAGGGTTGAACATAAGTAGTGTGTTGAACCTTGAAAACTAAACAGATTATTTCTAATCTCCCACAAAAGGGAATTGGGAAAAATGAGAGGCTTCTGAACGGAAAAATTATAGAGCAAAAGCATAGGAAGAGTTACAAAAATAAACAGTGTTTTGTTTTTAAGCTTCCTTAGAGATGGAGATACCCAGAAAATGAATTCCAGATGGGAGAAGAAAATGCATTTTGAGAAAACCAGGCAATCAAATAGGAAATGAGACACCCCAATCTACAGAATTCTGTATTGCCTACATGCACAAAGCTACCAAGAGATGAAAAAGTTATAGGTTTTGCATTTTGAAATGAGAAATAGCAGTGAAACAGAAATGAAACATGTATATTCATGGCTACCATAATGGAGAGATGCCTGCAGTCTTACAGAAACAATCACTGCTATACCAACACCTACATTTTTATAGAGCTGGCCTCCAAACCGGAGGTAGAAAACCCATGTTCTAATTTCTGTTCAGTCTTCTTCTCTCATGAGCAAGACACACATTCATGTTGAATCTCAGTT
>NW_005325869.1:0-1737 GCF_000412655.1 Myotis brandtii | reverse complement strand
TCGCGTCCAGCTGTTTCCCGGGGAGTGCGGAGTGCGCGCCGCGCTCCCGCAGGGTCCCAAAAGCCCTCAGTCCCCGGCCGGCTGGGCCGCCGTCTGGAGGTTGTGTCAGCGTTTCCATGACAAAACCCGGAGGAAAAAAATACGCATAAAATCGCCTCGGTGCTGCCACCCGCTCGTGCCGGCGTTTGTACGGGGAAGTGGCGGGAGCCGGTGGGGCACCGGGAGCGCGCAGGGGTCTGATGGGAGGCGATGATTTAAAAACCCCTGGACGGAGGAGGTAGCCGGGAAGTTGTCCCTGCCCCCCCAGGGAGCGAGTACCCTTTCCCGACTCCCAGAACGGGGTGGTTTCATGTCGTTGTTGTTTTTGTCTTTGAAACGACAGCCCAGCTTGAGCGAAGTTTTGGAAAGGGGTTAAAGAGGCTGACTTCAGGTCAAGGTTAGGGAAGCTGCACCACCCACAGGGTCAGGCGACGGCTGAGCTTTCCCGGGGATTTATGCAGAGCCTCTGACACCCACCCCTCCACGGGGCAGAGGGGGCTGTGGATTGTAAAGCTCTGGTTCCTAAGGGGAGCGCTCCCTGAGTCTCAGCCTGGTGGGTGGATGTGAGTGTGAGGATGCCCCGCGAAGTCACTCTCATCCAAATCCAAGAACAGCTGGGAAGCCAAGCCTGGCTGACTATCGCTTTCTTATAGTGTGTGAAGTGATTTAAAATGTCCAATTCCGTGCCTTTCGGTTGTTTCCGCAATCAATAAAGTGGATGCGGGCAAATACCGTGATCACAGGCTCCCCAACCCAGCCCACCCATCTACCACCCGGAACCCCAGATCTTGTTCTTCTGCCCTTTGTGGTTTCTGTACGCAGACTCGGGCACTGTCGTGTCCTTCTATGTTCCTTATAAATGTACGCAGTATTTTTAAAAGCTAAAGCATTATTTAAATTCTAACAATAATATATACCAGGAAAAATATTCTTGTAAAGACTCTCTGACTTTTATGCCATGTAATCAAGTCATTACTACTATAACTTAACGATGAAACAAGATAATGTGTCTTTCAATGCTTCTCCCATAATAGGCATTTGACGAATACTTATTGAGTCTGAATGTAATGGGCCTCATCCTCTCAATACATCAGAGGCACAACCTGCTAACAGATACAGGCGGCAGACACCACCGCTGTGACCTCAGTTCCCTTCCCCCCAAGTCTTCCTCCAGCAGTCACATGTGGGGGGCAGCAGCGAAGTCAGCAGCCTTGCCTTTGATTTCAGAAGACAATCAGTTACAGCACAATATGTGTGTAGCTGGTCTGTACTGTATCCGTGTGTGCTCACATGTGAATGAGTTGCAGCCTAGCTGAACAAGCTCCAGCACAAAGTCATTCTCCAGTGATTGCCCTTAACTCCTGCTTTCACATAATGCGGTGAGGGGAGCAGCTGTGTGAAGGGATTTGCTCCCTGCTCACTCAGCGGGTCCCTCACCTTCCAGGGCAGAGACCACACTGTACCTGTACAAAGGCCTGGACATGCATAAAGCAGTCTGGGACGTCACAGGGCCAAGGGAGAGGTCAGATGTCATGGTGGGTCATGGAGGGGTCAAGGTGGCCCACGTGGTGAGGAAGGATGGGGAGCCATGCCCAGCCTTCCACAATCAGGGTTTGACCTAAACATACAGTGAGGGGTAAGGTTCTGACAGGGAAACTACCACCTCTTCCAAGAAGCCTGCCCTGATTTCTCACCTGA
>NW_005325868.1:0-1736 GCF_000412655.1 Myotis brandtii | reverse complement strand
AATCTTCACAGCCCTCAGCCTGTCCTGCCTGCTGTAAAGAAGGGGCATTTCATACACTAATTGTGTTTACAAAGCAAATCATACACGTTAAGGGGAAAAACAAAAGGAGGATGAGAGCAAAAGAGCATGAGAGAAAGTGAGAACAAGAGCGAGGACAAGAAAGAGTGTGAGTGATTTCATCCACATCTGCCCAGCCCCTCCCAGGGATATAGCCACCTATAAATGATGGAGGTACATCAGGAAAATTATTCTGCAATTGGCATTTCACTCATCAACAAGCAAGTAAGAAAGGTATTTAATGACAGGTGCTTATAAAATGTAGTTCTCACTGTCCTATGATCATATTACATACGCAGCCTTGTAAATCTCTGGTAGGAGGCCTTCCTTAAGAGAGGGTGGCAGAAAGTGCTACTAATTATACCTGCAGTATACAGAGAAACACAGACATTCTATTAACGTTTAAACAAATGTAATGTCTGAAGAATAAATCTATGCCTCAAAGCAGAATTGTCCAGCATTAAAGTAGTCCAAAATACAACCAATAAATGCAGCTAAATGCAGCAATTATGTAACACACTGATTTTCTCAAATTCTTTGTATTGCTAGATACGCACAACAAAGCCTCTGATTACAGCGAATAGAGAAGTGGAAGACTGTCTCAGCATCTGGGGCTTGTAATTAAATCTCCTGGTTTATTTCCAATCAGGCTTTTTTATGCTAGTAGCTTGAATACTACAATTGCAAAATTAGTTATATTTAAAATTGTGTTAAAGTATGACTAAAAGAAAATGAAAGATGCTTTATTGCAAATATTCATTTTGATAAGCACTGGGTTAGGTCCATTATTCATTATCAAGATTGCTGATTGATTCATAACCTTAATTCCTTATATGTCAGCTGGCAATATCTACCACATGAGAGCAGCGAGTGAATGCTAGCAATTTAATGGGAGTCAACTTGCCGGGGATAATCTTATTTTAGTGGCATTATCAGACTAACTCTCAGAGAGATATCATTAACAGGGTTCTCTTATCATAGCGACAACTGCCCTGGCCTCATTTGCTCCTGAATTATTCTGGTCACATAGCTTAATTTTCCATCCGTATCTTTTAAGATGAGAGAAGAAGAGAGAGAGAAAGAGACAGAAAGAGAAAAAGAGATTTTCCCTAGATTAATCCATGTCCTTGGAAGACCAAGATTCAGCAAATGCATACAATAAGATACAGTTAAATGTATACATAGATAAAATGTTGTTTATTGGTTCTTCATGAAGGAAGAATATAAAGGTGAATATTTTTGAGATTTCAATATGCCCTGATGAATTTGGAGTATAGATTAATAGATTTCCAGTAAATTTATTGTTATAACCAATAAGTACACCCTTTCTATTTGGAGGAAAATAAAGTTAATTTAACCAAAACTAATCTTTCAATACAGATTCCAAGCAGTTCGAAACACCTGTTTGAAGGCATGAAGTAAATTTCAATTTATCATGTGACAAAACAAAACTATGTATATCCATCTTGTAGATTAGTTACCTATAAGCTCTGTCAGCAACTCTACTCTTCCATTCTAACAAGAAATCACATCTCTTAATGCTAAAAACTTAAATTAGTTTCTCAAACTAGTTTTTGTTATTGCCTATGAGAATCATATAGAATACTGGTGTATATTAGATACGTCATAAATAGTGATTTACAGTTAAGTGTATCCTGGAACTCAAGAGCATTTTTTTT
>NW_005325867.1:0-1736 GCF_000412655.1 Myotis brandtii | reverse complement strand
TAAATCCTTCACTTTGGATTAGAGCAGGAGGGAAATTTGGCCTCGGCCTAATATTCCTGAAGGCCCTCCAATTCAGACTTGGGATGTCATCTCTACATGAGTTCTATACTAGTTACTGTATGGAAAGTGTTCATCTGTTAAATGTAAATGGTTCGATCATATTTATCACTTTTTTTTTTTGCAAAGCTGTGTTCCTATTTCCTCATCTTATATTGTTATTTTCTTTATGTACCAGGAACCTGAATCAAGAAAGAAAACATGAGTCGCCCAGTCCACTCCCCATGCCTAAGAGACCCCGAAAATTAACAAGGACATTCTTGTTGGGCCCTAACCTGTGTATTTGCAATGTTTCTGCTCCCTGGCGAGGCTGTGGTGTGGGAATTGGAGGGAGGTCTTGCTCTGATAGAGAAAGGTTCAAGTTCATTGCCCAGGACCAGCTTTAGACAGCCAGGAAGCCTGCTGTTTTGGAGAGGAGGGTAAATGGTGGAGTGGGGGGAGGCTGGTGGCCAACTCAGTTGCTCAGAATCTTGTGAGAAATGGTAGCAACTTCCTGCTGCCCGTGCCAGGCTGCCCCACAGCACAGTTGAGGGGCCCCCTTCCCGCAGTAGTGTATGTGAATGCCTCCCTATGGAGTTGGGCTACACGGAGACCCCGATGCCAACCCCAAATCCAGAGAGCACCACAGAGGGAGCTAATGCCACCTCAGGGGACTGAACCCCAAATTGCAAAGGAGTCACAGACACTGGCTCACGAGGAGGCCACATCCCTCTCCCAGCTGTGACCTCTTTGTCCTCTACCCCGAGAGCCTCGGCCTCTATTTACACTAAATAGACGCAGCGCCATTTGCCGGTTGCTGTATTTTGGGCAAGCCCAGCTGGAGGCCCCCGCAGCCAGTCTGAGCAGGCAGCCGGCCGGGCGGAGGTCACGAGGAAGGGCCTGCTCTTCCAACAAAGTTTAGCAAACACCTTATCTCCCCAGAGCAGGTGAGGTAATGTTTATGAAAGATCACTCTGTCCCCTTCCACCGGGCGGGCGGGAGTGCAGCTGTGACCAACTCATGCCCCATGGACTCCCCTCAGCTACCCTGCCTCCCCCGTGCAAGCCCACAGAGCCTCAGTGCCCTCGCCTGTAAAGGGGACCCAGCTCATGCGGTCGCCCTGGCGATGAAACAAAGCCCGCACATAGGGCTGAGCACGGCGCTCTGCGAACAGGCCATCCTCAGCGAGCATCACCGCGGTCACCATCCCGGCTCCAGTGCGCCAGGCCTGCTGTTTGGGAGCCAGGCTCTCACAGATGTGGCACAGCTGGGCTCTGAACGCACTCGTCCAGTCTCAAAGCCAATGACCTCACCCAAAACCAGCCTCTGCATTTTCCCTCAAAACAGCCTGAATTTCCTCCCAACCTCCCCCTGTGGTCTTGCCAAGAAGAAAATCTAGTTTTCCATGAACACTGAGGAGAAATGAACCCGTTTCCAAGAACCTCAGAGGACGATGGGTGCGTCTTTCCTGCAGGGTCTTCAGCTTCAGCCACCATGTGTGTCTCCTGGTGCAGGGAATTCCTCCCACAGCCTGCGACCGCTAGCAGACTCAAGGGCAAAGTTCAAACCAGCCGCTGTGCCCCACACCCTCACTTCTGCAGCAAGACCCAAGGACTCCAGAGCAGCAGTTTTC
The DNA here is from genome assembly GCF_000412655.1 of Myotis brandtii. Taxonomy (NCBI): domain Eukaryota; kingdom Metazoa; phylum Chordata; class Mammalia; order Chiroptera; family Vespertilionidae; genus Myotis; species Myotis brandtii. Next base: position 67 of record NW_005325867.1, on the reverse strand, counting down.
ATTTGACAATCAAAGACGCTGTTTATCATTTGGCTCCAAACACATTCTATGTTGAAAAATCTTGGCT
>NW_005325866.1:0-1736 GCF_000412655.1 Myotis brandtii | reverse complement strand
AAAAAAAAATAAAAGCCCTGACCCAAATAAAAAATAAAAAAGCTAAAAAATGCAACCATTCTCATCTAGAATAGCTACTTTGATCCAGTTGTTGTTGAATTTTCCTTTTCAGTGGCCTCCATAGGTCCTTGCTTCATCAATTAAATATGTGCAAGGTTATTTCATCACAGTAGTACACCCCATCTTCTCCACACACCCACATTTGCACTTTTTTTCACTTTAGGACCCAGTTCAAAATCTGCTTGCTATGACACATCTGAATTCTTACCTCCTCTATAAAACTTCACTGATAAGTCCATTCTCTAAATTCATATATATATTAGTATAGAATCAAATACTTGGTTAAAATTATGGTTCAGTTCTTTGTAAATGTTTCATCACCTCAGGTATTCCTATAGAAAAGAAATAGGGTGTCTAGCTAAGTTAAATGACAATAAAATGTGAAGGAGTTATGACAGTATTGTGGTATAGAAGCCGTTCCAGAAAATCGGAATCTTGGTGATTCATCTGAATGATTTCTGAATTCCAGTTATTCTTTTGAAACAATGCATAGCAAATAATTGGGCTAACATTATCTTTTCTCTGTGGATAATTGTACCTGGGGGGTGGGGGACACCTCTTACCGTGTTTATTTTTCAAATAGGTTAGTCATCAGATCTAGAGATGGGTGAAATTGTGGTGGTTCGGATCCCTTTGCAAATGCAGGAATTGGCCCTTCATTTTTATTCCTCAATAGAAAAGCAGTCCTCAGTCAAGGATGGATTGAAGCAAATAGGAACACACATAGAAAGAGTTATTTTTCAGTGGGTCGGGATGTTAGCATATGTGCCAAGCACTTCTCCAGGAAAGAAGCCCTAGGTCCCAGGTAGGATGCCCCTGGTGCATTCGATTACAAGTTCAAGAGAGCAGTAGCTCTGACCTTGGTTCTAGCATGAAATTCACTCTGGACTCCACATGGGGCTGCCAGAGTCAGTGGAGAAGATGGTGGGAAGTGCCATCCTCAGGACTGAGGACCAGGCAGCAGGCCATGATTCCCTCCTCACAAAGGCCTTGCTCTCACTCCCCCAGACCCTGACCCTCTTCTGCTCTCTGTTGTGTGGGAGGAACCTTGAGGGTCCAAATTGGGATGCCCAGTGTAATTTCAAGGTACAGCAAAAACATATTTTAAGATTAAAATCCGAAGAGAAATGTGTTGTGTGTGCCCAAGTCCCATCAATTTGGGAAGCATTCTGATGCAAGAAGGTAAAATGCCAGCTTCAGTAGCAGAAACCAACGGCCACATCAAAGCCCGTCTCCTGCCTTTTGGTTGAAAACATGACAGGCGAGCGGATCTAAAGAGCAGCCCGCTGATCATTTTATGGGCATGGAAGAATGTTTTCAAAGGACCTACATTGCACAACAACTACTTACTTTAATGGGATTTGTGTGGTTCAGGTCCTGTAACCTTAAGAAAATTGAAGGGAGGTATAATTGCAAAAGCCACTAAGAACTGTTTTAGCTTTTATTGCAAGCCCTATGAAAAGCAGCGCGATAGAGCTGCGGCATCCACTTGGCGTTTCTTTGGTTACACTGAGTTCCAGTTGCAATTAGGACAGCATCCTTTTAATATGGGCCCCGGTAAGTGGCACATGGGTCGCCAAACGGGGCTGACTGCTGCATTGTAGACTGAGGTTAGTGCATCACAATGACCAAAGCCAACATCAGCAGCACATCCATGCCTTCTCAACAGCATCGTC
>NW_005325865.1:0-1736 GCF_000412655.1 Myotis brandtii | reverse complement strand
TCACTCAATGTTCCTTCACTCCAGCCAATCCAATCTGTTCTTGCTGAATGAATGAGGGTGGAGGAGGCAGCACAAGGGTGGGGCAAACAGGTGGCAAGTCTTAGACTCAGGTCAGGCTGGAGAGGGGGTTAGGGATTGGTCACTTCTGCTCCCAGTCACCACTACTTCCAGGTCAGGAGAGGTGAAAGTGACCTACCTTCAGGAAGTCTTTCTTCTCCAAAGTGTTCATGATCACAGGGGGAATGGCTGAGGGGAGAGCGGGGCAGGGAGGGAAAGAGTAAGTAAAGCAGCAGAAGGGACCCTAAGAAAGGGGAGCCCCCTTCACAGTTCTTCCCACTACCACCAGGAATCCTCAAAACCCGGGAAGAACTACACCCCCTTTCTCCCAGAGCCTCCCGTGCCCCACCCAGCCACCTCTGCCTCACCCATGGCAGGAATCGCCATGCCGATTCTCGATATCACCACCTGGAATATTCCCTGTTTGGCTGCAGTCGCTGACTGGCCAAGCTTCTGGCCTGCCTCATCAGTCACTGGGATGCCCACCTGCAGCTCCCTGAGGAGGGAAGGGGTGAGGGTCAGATCACAGGCCCCAAGTCCCTCCCACAATGTCCTCATGGGCAGCTATTCCCAGGGCCCCCTCAGACATCCTAGATTGAAAGGCTGGTTCTCTCCTCCCAGATCTTGGGGTCAGACTGAGACGAGGCCCAGCAGCTCATGCCCAGGGAGAGGACAGTCCCCACTCAGGCTGGTGTGCACCGCTAGATGGTGTGCCCACACTCACGCTGGGCGTGCACAGGCCAGGCGTCGGCGCCACTCACCTCTGCCTCATCAGAGGGATGTTGATGCAATTTGCAGCTGCCACAGCTGCAAAGGGCACAAATCTGCCAATCAGGGGGGGCAGGTGCTGGGGGAGGAAAGATGACAGTTAGTGGCCCCAAGGGCCATGGGGTGGTGAGGAACTCTGGGAAGAGATACATGAAGCCTGTCAGGTGGTGTAGAAGGGTGATGGGGAAGGAGGTGGATAAAGGATGATTGGGGACCAGTGGAATGGGGGGTCATTTACCTTGGTGAGGGATTTGAGTCCCAGGGCCGTGGCCACAGCCCCGGTGGTGGCACTCACGTAAGCTGTTCCCAGCTGCCTGTGGGTGGAAGAGCCAGGACATAAGAGGGGAGGCGAACAGTCCAGCATGTGGTTTTTCCTTCAGGGACATGCCAAATCCTCAACCCATGAGGCGTGGGAAGGTGGCCTCATTGCAGAGAAATGCCTCCCGTGCTCCAGTGTCGCCCCAACCCCTGCCCTTGAAGAAGAGTGGCCCCCCCAAAGCATACACAGGAGGACCTCATGTCCTCAGGCCAGGAAAGTGGGAAGGAGGGCAGGCAGAGAAGAGGCCACGGAGACGCTGGCTGCACAGGCCCTTGATGAACAGGATCAAACAGGGGACAGCAACAGTGGGCGGGGAGAAGAGTCCCCAGGTACGGACGAGTTCTCACCCCATAGTGATGGGAGCATCGCCGCTGCGGTTGGAGTAGTTGACGATGGCATTGAAGGACTGATTCACCCACTGCCAGAACACCACGGTTGGGGTCTTCCTGAGGGAACAAAGACACTAATTTCTCTCTCCTCTATCGGGTCCCTCCTCCTTGGACCCTGATCATGAAACCCCAAAGGTTATTCCTAAATCTTCAGGAGGGAGCCAGTTGATGAGCCTAAATCCTGCTCTGGTGACCCCTCCCCA
>NW_005325864.1:0-1736 GCF_000412655.1 Myotis brandtii | reverse complement strand
GTCGCGACCCACAGGTTGAGAACCGCTGAACTAGGCAGTCCTAACTAGGGGGCCTCTTTTGCTGTTACAGCGAGACAGGGGCTGGGGTTAAATAAAGCATGAGTATTATTTAAGCTAATAAATTATCATTCCTAACTAAAAAGTAAAGAGAAATTCAAATTCTCTTCTCACTCCTCAAAAAAAAACAAAACCAAAACTGTGGTTCTCTCTTGATAAAGAAGGTTGCTTAATGTACTTCAGCTCTATATAACAAGGAGAATGTATGTAGTCAGATTCTATCTATTCAGAAGTTATTGGTTTGGACAGACTTTCTACTTCAATCTCTTTATCGAGAATTCTTAATTCTCTATCGAGTACCACAAGTTACGTGCACTCTCTGTATTTCTGAGAAAATGCACTCTCTGTATTTCTGAGAAAATGAAGCATATTTCTGATTGCCGAAAAGATGGAATAAGGACTCACTTGCCCCATCTTCAGAGGAAGGCATGTTGGCTCAGCATCTCTAATCCTCTCTTCAGAAACATAGTCAGGGCTACTTCTGCTGGTTAGTCTAGCCCGCAGTTTCTCCCAAGTCATGAGTTCTAAAGTACTGGTTTCTACATAGCTGTGTAGAAATTGAACCCACAACCTTTTGGTGTACAGTACGATGCTCCAACCAACTGAGCTACCCAGCCAGGACAGTCAAGATGATCTTTAAGAAAACCTCAGAATACATGTCTGCATTCTACATGTTTCATCTTGATTATAAAACTCATCAGATTGTAACCACCATGAAATCAGGGATGATGTCCATCAGATTCACTATTTTTCCCCTAGGACTTACAATTAGTACTTCACAGGCAATATGTATTTGATAAATAAACAAATCACCACATTGTTGAATAAAATAATATTTAATTTCCAAATGACTTTCTCATGCTGCCAAAAGGACAAATCAAGAAATGGAATTCTTTCATTCATTCTTTCATCAAGCCACAAAGCAACAGATCTTTACTGAGCGTTTATTGTATGATAGGCTTTATGTGATACACTCACAATGTAGCAGTGAATAAAAGTATCCATATTCCCTACAGTTATACTCATAAACAGTGCTTATTTCTAGTGAAAAAAATAAAGCATTTGAATCTCCAAAAGGAGAGGCATTCTTTCAGTACCAAAGTGTCTATGTTTTCCACAAAGGTGATTGTTATGCAGCTGTGAGCCACTGCAATAAAATCCCAGACAACATTTCATGTTCACTGTGACTTTTATAGCTGAAATTTGGAATCTGTTTCATTTATCAAATGATCTGTGTGGGGCTGAATGCCCATTTTCTCATAAGAGGAAATTTCAGTGAATACTCTCAGAGGCAAAGCTTTCAAATCCATGACCTCGTCACCAAAATACATTCTCTACCAGCTCTTTGATTTATTAGACAAAGGATTTTTTTAAATCAATACTTAAACACACACACAGGTGCACTAATATTTTCCTAGCCATGCATATGGGGGTATTACATTAAGATTGAAAATGATACGCAGGGAAGATTGGCTTAGGTAAGCAGAGTAACTGTGGGATTGTAAATGACAGAAACGGTCAAATCAGATCAGAAACTAATTTCAATCTATTTCCTATCTCTGGAGTATTATCATGAGAAATTGTTAGAAATAGACTTAGCATCTTATTTCCTTGGGAGGAAGATGAAACATTTCCTCATTGTTTTCTTAGAAAATCTTATCAGAAAAACATCTGCCCTT
>NW_005325863.1:0-1736 GCF_000412655.1 Myotis brandtii | reverse complement strand
TATGATAAGCAGACTTGTCTGGGGGAGAGGCTTGCTAGAACTAGAAATACATGACTAGCAAACGCACATAGACAGGGATTAATGCGCACTTATTGAATGCCATGAAATTACATGGAATGGGACAATTGCAATAGCATGATGAAATCTCTGCGTTGAGAATGGCACCTCATATGTACTGCCAGTTTGTACATATATATGTTCACACATGTGTGCAGACCATACACCTAAATACTGAAATAGACTTTGTTTTAGTGCATCAGTTAGCATATTACTAACCTGCTAAATATTAATCAAACTATCCCCTGAGTTTGTTTCTATTCGTTTTTACAAATTTTAATTGGATTTAAAATTCTTTTCTTCAGCATTTGATTGACTTATTAGTGTCCTTAATTTGTTCTTCTGAAGTCACCCCCCACCACCAGTGTCTTTTTTATTCATTCTAAGGCCTTCAAGCAAACAAAAATGAAACACGTAATTTTAATCTCAAATGTTAGTTCAATTTAATACATAAATGATGATGCTCGATGTCTCCTGAGTTTTCTGTTGGGAGGCTCACTATTATCCAAATTGGCTTCTGTTTAATTTACTGTTCTATTTAAGGGAGAGTTGCCATGACATACATTAATCTGACTGGGTAAGCAATTTGCATAGGGTAAAAATGAAACATATCCAGTATTTAACTATATCTAACACATTTATATCTCCATTTGGGATCTTTCCAGACACTGACAAATTAATATACTTTCTTGGAATTCTAATATGCATTTCACACTTCATGGGTCCAAAACTAAGATTATGATCTTCTGCCTAAAACATGCTCCTCCCCGTTTTCCCATCTCACATTCCACATCAGGCTATCACCAAATTTTGTTGTCTCTGCTTCAAAAATATATCCACCCTCAGGTCCTTTTCACAGCCTCCACTACTACCAAATGGGGATCAAACCCCAGCTCATCCATCTTCTGGGTGATTGCAAAATTCTCCTACATATTCTTCCTATTTCTTTAAGTCTCATCATAGCTACCACAATGGTTTTGTTCAATTACGCCACTTCTCTACTCAGAGTCTGCTGTGGGCATCCAACTTAATTTGATTTAAAATCCTGAACCTTTACAATGATGTTCAAGAGCTGGCATCTATTGTTACATCTCTGTCCTCATCTCCCACTGGGTGTCCTTGATTGCTCTGTTCCAGCCTCTCTGGCCCCATTGAGGCTCCCTGTTTAGTCCAGCCTCAGACCTTTGAACTTACCTTTGTGCTTGGAGGATCTACCCATTCCCCAGGTATTCACAAGACTTGCTTCTTCAGCTTCAGATCTTTATGCAAATATCAGCTTCTCAGTGGGAGACTTCTTAACCACTCAATTTAAAATGTGAATAAACCCAACTCTGACACATCTTACTCCTCTTCCCTGCTGTATTTTTCCACTGTCACTCATCACTATCTGATGTACTACTTCACTTATTTAATTTGTTTACAGGCTCTCTTCCTCCTTTAGATTTTAAATTCCATGAGGGTAAGGAATTTGGGTTTATTGTTCAATGTTGTGCCTGGTACACAGTGACACTCAAAATACATTGAATCCATGAATAAAACTATGACTTTGATTATTCAAAATTTACTTTTAGGTTGTTAGTGTCTAGGAGACTCATGGTATCATGCTATATGCAGAAGCTTTATAATCTGGACTGATTCTAATATATGTAATGGAATTATTAATTATTAATTACTAGAGG
>NW_005325862.1:0-1736 GCF_000412655.1 Myotis brandtii | reverse complement strand
TAGTTAAGTAATACTAGAAAACAAGGTAAAGGTCTATGAATATATATATACTAAAGAACTTCATTGTTCAAAACTATTGAGCAAATTAATATAAAATAATTTTAAATTATTCCAAGATAAAACATTTCTGTTTTAATATAAAAATAATATTTTTGGTTTCTAAGATTAATTTAATGACTTTTTATTTAAAAAATATCATAGCATAGATTAAGGTCATGCTGAGACTGGAGTCTCAAATTTTAATAATTTCATGACTATATACTCTACAAGGTACAGAGCAGAATTTGAATGGAGAAAAGACACAGGGGTCAGGGTGTGTGCTGCATCATACATTTCACTTTTGATCTTCCTGTCGATATTGTAGCACTTTAATAAAAAACGAGGCTATTTTTCATGCAATAACATGTATTTTCATGGAGTAAGACAGAGTTGAGGTAAAGGAAATACAGTTATGGCCTAGAGTTCCTGAAAACTGTTCAAAAAGACAACTAGCAAAGAAGTTTCTTTAGTTTATGAAGAGAGTTAGGTGTACATGAGGCATAGGGTGCTGACTCAATTTCATCTGGAAATTGGAAAATAGTAATATTAACATAGTTATTAAGAGAAAAATAGTCTGCTCATATTATTGCAAAGTTCTCTAACAAATAAACTCATATGATGTTTAATATTAAAACTGTCTCTGCTTTGAGTTTTTTGGTGATATTTTATGATAGCTGATTTCTAAAATGTATATCAATTGCTATAGAAATCTCTAAACTAATGTCTTAAGAGAAGTGTTTTACGATGATATGCACAATAAACCAAACCAATAAAAATCCATTTTCTAGACTCATAGATACTATATGATGTGGAGACAGCACTGAGTAGTGGAAAGAACAATAAGTATTTAAGCTAAGGTGTGAATCTTGGCATAACCTGTTAGTATGTAAAATTACCAAGTAAATAATCTCTCAGAGCTTTAGTAAAGTGATGTGGAAAATTAATACAACACTAATGCTAGTCATATACTCCCTACTCCTTGTATCCAACAGAGTGCATGGAATATAGCAGATACTCAATAATTGACAGTCATGTGTCCCTCTTCCTTTTTGTCACTTTCCCACAATAGGATTTTGATCTTCAACAAACAAGAGGAAGCCAAGTGATTATTTCTGCCATAAGAAAGTAATATATTGAGAAGCACCCAGTCACAATGGCTTTGAGCAAAGTTAATAATTCCTCTTTCCCAAGATACCATTAAAATAATAGTAAAGTTATTTTTAACTCATTTAAATGCATAGCATATTTTTGATAGAGAGAAAAATACGGAGAGATGAAGCAGGATGAAGGAAGCCGCAGACTTAAGGTCCATGAAGAGGGTAATGGAGGGAGGACAGTGGGACCAACAAGACAACACGAGCCTTCGTAAGAGAAGTGAATCCTGATGACTACTGGCTGAAGGCTGAGGAAGAGGGGCTGGTGCAGTTGCACACACTTACTGGGTGTGTGTGGACAGCAGCCTGCCTGCCTGCTTGCTCAGCATTGCACGTCAAACACTCTGCAAGTGAAAGTTGTCCAGTTTACACAGAGCTCTAGTGGAACATGAGAATCCCAGGAATTGGCTATAAAGGACCTCGACGCTGTAAAAAAGCTTACACCACTAGAGGCTCACAAACAGGACACTGATCCAGAAAACAGTCAAAAATTAACAGAATTTCAGAGAACAGACAACTCTGCATTTGGAGATACCTGAGCTG
>NW_005325861.1:0-1735 GCF_000412655.1 Myotis brandtii | reverse complement strand
TAGTAAATCCTTTTGAAAGATCAGGTGGAAAGCCGGTTGCTATGTTCACAGCAAAGCGATTCAGATTTCCAGAAAGACACACAAGAAGCTGGTTCTTGCCTCAGAGGGGAGACTTGGGATTCCGGATTGGGGCGGTGACCTACTTTCCTTGTATACCCTTTAACACCCCCTAACAGATTTACTAGTATATTTTGTGAAATGTATAAATACCCAGGTTAATGAAAAATACCCCACTGGTTAAGTAACATTTTGTGTCACTCCTAAAACCAAGCCATGCCAAGTTACAGCAATCTTTAGGATCTGTGCCCTGAGAGAGGCAGAGGATTGGATGCTGATGGTGAATCCATGACCCCTGTTCAAATGGTGGTATCATTAAAGTCTAACTCTTCCTCCTTTGGGATTTTCAGGGTTATGGTGACCCAGCCCTTAAAGGACTAAACAAAGTGATGAATTCTGCATTTCAGGTCATATAAAAATTGTATTAGTGACTAAAAGAACAAGAGGCCTCTTGCTAAATAACTAATCCCAATTCAAGCACTTTGAAAATAGCTATAATGACAATCACATCAGGAGAAGGACATCAGATGTCTTCTAGCAAAACAAAGCATAATGAAACCCTTTACTCCATGACAAGGACCAAAATTACAGGCTACTGAAGAGACTTTATAGAACACCATTTCTTCCTTCTTTTATTTAAAAAAATGTGTAACACATTGCTGAAATGACACAAAGGAAATGTCAAAAATAGAAAATGTGTCCTATAATATGGTTCTTTTCAATATGCATCTTATTGTGCTAGCCTTGTTCCAATAATTATATATGTTTAAGTAGGTATAAATCTTACGTTCTATTGCATTTTAATGGATTATATATATATTTTCCTTTTGGAAGCATAGTTTTAAAAATGATCATTTAAAAACTTCATGACATTACATGTTATTTATGAATCACCTTTTCCAAAAACTATATCCCATTGTGTATTTAAACATTTTACAATGTTTTCTGTTATAATTAGCATAAGAATGTTTTTTTTCAAATGTATAGTCCATCTATGTGTTGAATCTTTTATAGAAACACAATGAACATCTCTTAATTGGGTCTTTATATTGATCTCTTTATAAATAGGAAACTGCTAATAGATCACAAAAGCAGTGGTATTAGTGTGGTTGAAATTCTCAAGACCAAGTGGTAAAGCTAGATTTAGTTGTGTGATGTTTCTAACGTTCAAAAGTACATCAGAGCTGTTGCATACTCTTTAGTGCTTGAGCACATTGATATTAACAATACAGCAAACTAGGTCATTGCTTCCTAATAGTGAAGAGCTCCTTTATCAAGATAAAGACATACTTGGAAACGAAATGTCATTAGTTTCTGCAGTTCACAAATAATCTACCTGAGGGAGAAAGACACATAACGATGGCTTTACTTGACCAAAATATTATCATAAAAACAAAAAGCTAATCTATTGAAGCAAGAATTAATATTTAAAATGAAGAAGTTTTGTCTTTTTCCTTGGGAAGTTGACATTTTAATTGAGGTGATGGACAAGTAAAGAGGCAATTAAAATGTAGTGAGCTGCTAGGCCCATCTTAATGAGACCTGCCTTTTTTATGATCAAGAATAATCCTTGAAATTATTATGATCATGGGAGGGAGGCTCTTAGAAAATGTGAAAGGCTTTGAAATGAGCAAAAATGATAAATGGATGTTCTTTCTAGTGCACCCTTCCAGGTTAT
>NW_005325860.1:0-1735 GCF_000412655.1 Myotis brandtii | reverse complement strand
CCTTTGTCTTGTGTGGAACATGTAGAATATGCTCTTTAGTAATTAAGGTGGACATACTTTGCAGTATCTAAAACAATTCTCAATCTTAAAATTTCTGAAATTCTTGCATGTTTTTCATACTTTCTGTATAGTTGTTTACTAACTTATTTTTGTTGAAAATGTGATTTTTTCCTTCTCTCTCTTGCAAAAAAAAAGTCAGTTTCTGCTGATAAATTGAGCAGACATCTAATATTTTATATACCTTTTGAGCTGTGTAACTTAATATTTGAATACTTGATAATTTATTTTATTATGTAATTGATAAAATGGTGATGTGTATTAGTGCTAGTTCAACCATATATTTATACTATCTTGGAATGTGTGGTTATAGTTCTGTGGAATAAATAATTTGTCAGTGTTCACCAGCTTGTAAAAATCTATTGTGAAAGCTTAAATATCTAAATAAATAATGAGATGCATTTAAAAAAAATGAATGGCTAAATGTAATCAAAACAATTTAAGGAAAAATAAAATGGGAGATCTCCTGCTATGAAAAATCTATACAGCTAGAATGATTTATACTTACTGATATTGGTGGAGTGTCAGACAAATATAAAAATAGTACAAAATATGAAGCGTAAAAACAGACTAATGCATATAAGAATGCTATTAAATGACAAATGTTTCATTATAATTCGATGAGGAATGAATAGGCTGTTCATTGAAAAATGTTAGGACAATTGACTATACATATGGAAGATAATAATATTATATCAACATACTAGAAATAAAAGTAAACTCCACATGTATTAAATACCTAAGAGGAAATTTTTTTTTTAATTTACGAAGAAAAATAGGAAGATAATTTAATGATACAAAAGCATAGAAAATTTCTTAAGCAAGCCAAAAACCATAATGTCATAAATATTGATGAATTAGATTTCATTCAAAAATTTCTGCACTTAGATATCATAAGGTTTTTAAAATATGAAAAGATATTTGCAACACCCATAATTGACAGCATTAGTTTTCAAGACATATACATAATTCCTACAGATGGATTAGAGATAAAATATTAAAAACATGAACAATGAAGGTGAAGAAAAAATCTAAATAGCCAATGTAAATGTGAAAAGCTACTCTACTTCTACAAATCAGGAAATTTAAATCAACATAATCATAGGTTTCATTTTACTCTCGTCCAATGGTCAGAAATGAAGAAATCTGTTAATATCAAGTATTGGCAACAATAAAACAGGAATTCTCCATATGTGGATATGTAAATTGGAAAACCATTGTATTCGTCAGGGTCCCAGCAACAAACAGATGGCATACTCAAAAACAGTAACTGACAAGAGTTTAAAGAAGGGAATATTTATGAAGCTGTGAGTAAGAGTTAAGGGAAATTGACAAGGGATGGTGAAGCACTATGGGGTTAGTAACAGTAGAAGGCTGTTACTTACTTAATTAAGCCTGAAGGGTGAGGATCTAAATAGCTGAAGAGCTGTCTTTTCAGGAAAGAAACACCCAGCTGAAGTTATGACCTTCATAGAAGAATGTAGGGACTAATAAACCACACCTAACCACGTCAGCAGTTTACTTTCCCCAAAGTTCTACTTTCTAAGCTCGTCCTGCTACTGTCCATTGGCCAAATCTAATAGAAGTATAAGGTCATGGGAGTCAAGTTGGTACAGCTCATAAAAGTTAATCTCCTGAGTCACAGAACAGTGTGGAAAAAGATGGACAATGTCAAGAA
>NW_005325859.1:0-1735 GCF_000412655.1 Myotis brandtii | reverse complement strand
CACAGGCTGACGCTCTATCCGCTGAGCCAAACCGGCTTGGGCCTTAAATATCTTAACGTTTCCAGAAAGCACTGCAAGCTCCTGCAACTCTTACACATGGTGACCCCTCGGATCTTTCTTTGCTTGGCTGCCTCCTAAGCTGTCCTTCAAAATGCAGCAGAATAACCCTCTCCTCCAGGAAGCCCCCCTGCCCTCCCTCCTGCTCCCCACTGTGTCCTCCACCAAACACCCAGCTGCCTCCCAGGTCGCTCTGCCAGGCCAGTGTGCCCAGCCTCCAGCTGCTGAGAGCGTTGGCTCCACGGACTCACAGCTACCCCAGCTGTCCTCTCCCCTGGAGGAACCTCCTTGCCAGGAAGGTGGCGACCCCCCAGGAGCCCGCAGCCAAAGCCAGAGGCAGAAGTGGAAAAGGCCATCGGGGGAACCACTCTGGGGCGCAGTTGTGCTCCAGAGCCCAAGACCCCCCACTCTCCAGCCCAGGAGAGGGCTGGACTTGACCTCAGACCTCCTGCCGGCGATGTCTCCTTCGCTGGGCTGCTTCACTCCTCCCTCAGGGGTATTTTCCTTCAGCACCCAGTCCCTGCAGTCACATGACATTGTAATTAAGGATTTTCTTACTGTCTCCCACACTAGACTCTGAGGGCAGGGGCCACCTCCTATTTATTTCTGTGTCCCCCAACCCTCCCGCCCCCAGCGGGGTCCCAGCCGACAGCAGGTGCTCCGTGTTGAATCGGCCCAGCTCCTGAGTGGCTGTGAAAAGCACCCCATGAGATTCTGCACCGTGCCTGGGCTTCCTGTTCTGTCTCCTTCATTTCCTCTCCTCTCCTCCGGGATCCCCTCCTAACGGGGCCTCCCTGCTCTGTCCCTCCCCGCTCCTCCCAAGTGACAGATTCCCTCTGTTCTGTTCCTTGCAACTTACATCTGAAGGGAAAAAATTGGCAGAGCTGGAGGGGGGCCTGGAAGACATGGCTGGGCTGGCCGCAGCGCAGGCCTCACTGGCAGAGCTGGGGGAGGGGGCGAGGTGGGGGGCTGGAGCTGGGCAGCTATGAGCACAGGACCGTTAGCAGAAGGCACCTAGCCTTGGTCGGCAGCCTTTTCTAATCACTGCTCTTGACTTCCCTCACGCTTTCTTTCTGTGTATTTAACTTCATAAATACTCTAGAGGAGCCCGGGTGTTCTCACTGTTTTTCATTCATTCCCACCCACTCAGGGCACAACCCACGCCACAGGAGGGAGCGTCTTGCCTCAAAGATTTAGTAACTTTCCAGGCAGCATCCAGCGCACGTAGGAGCTGAGTCAGTGCCATCTCAGCCGGCTGACAGGCAGGTGTGCAAGGCTGACTCAGAGCTGGGGCATCTGAGCAGAGGCCTCCTCCATCTGCACTGCGCAGGCAGAGGCACAGGGATCAAATGTGCCCACGGTTAATCTTACCTAATTCCCTGCAGCCAACCTATAAGCCACATCTGTGGTTTCTGCTGCCTCATACCCGTCCTCCTCATTTCCCTGGGCTTCCCGCAGGTGACTCAGCACTGGCGTGTCCAGGGCTCTCAGAGCCAATGAAAGGCATTGAAACTCAGATGAAAAATTCTGGGACGTTGCCCTAGCCATCGCCCTGCAGACCGAAGGGTCTCAGGTTTGATTCCCTGTCAAGGGTACTACCTGGGTTGCAGTTTGTTTCCCACCCCCAGTCGGAGTGTGTGGGAAGGCAACCAGTCAATGTGTCTCTCTCCCATTGATG
>NW_005325858.1:0-1735 GCF_000412655.1 Myotis brandtii | reverse complement strand
TTTCCCTATTATATGATGTAATAAGGGCATACACATCTAGAATTCATGAAAGAAACACACTTAGAATTTAATTTCTCGTTATAAATGGTTGCATAATGCTAATTAACATCTCTCTTTTTCCAAACCTACTGTATCTCTAATCCTTACTTAGTACAATTTTACAGGATATATAAGCAATGAAAACGTTTACAAGTTTAATATATTGTTCATACACTGATGTTTGATTTTTATCATTGTTTGCTTAGATTAAAGCTAGTCTGATGTACTGGAAATGACAAAGGCGGGCAAAAATAGGTAAATAATAATAAATAATGCAATACTTAATTAATAAATAATAATGCAAGGATAAACTCTGTTTCTCATACTCACAACTGCAAGCCTACTTCTTCCCACCCCTGAGTGTGTACATATTTGTTGCACTTGTGTAATGACTAATCACCATTTGACTCTTGGCTGAACATGAGATGCCAGGTGAAGAGCACACAGACTACCCTTTGGACTCTCAGTGCAGTCTGAAGGGAAGAGAGGGCGCACTGTATATGAATTATGATTTGACACGGTTGGTTGCTGCTAGCGGCCAAATATGCTTTTCCTTTGCTGTCTGCTCCAATTTCTCTTTGGACGGGTTGAGAGAGCACTACATGTTCAGGTCAAGATGTTTGCTCAGAAATAGTAGTACAGTTGCAGCTGTGTTTGTTGGAGCAAGAGACTAGTTTAAATAGCATTACCATTTATCCACTCCATTAACAGAACTCTGTAAAATAATACCAACTCTGCATAAACTACAGGACAGTGTAATAAAATTACAAGCACTTGTTGACAGATGGAAAGTGTAAGTGGAGGGGAAGTAGAGGGCCTTAGGTTGGAGGTTAAAAGAGACAGTGCATAGTTTTCTTCAGGTATATAGATACTCCATCGACTCCTTGGTTCCTCCTCCAAAACCGAAGTTGCGTTTTTGGTATCAGTGTAAGGAGTGGAGAAAATTATGTTTAGAGCTATCTGGAGCTGGTTAACTGACAGCTTTTTCAGTGGCTTTTGAAATGGTCAGTTACGATTGATTGAAATGTGTGAGTAGCAATTAATTATACATATGAGTAGCATATACAAATCTTCCTGAGAAATGTCACCTGAAAGGTGACTTACCAGGGAGTGATTCACACTTTTCAACTTGAGTTTACAACTACTAAGCCGGGCTTATTAGAGAGGAATTTCACTGGCAGCCCTGTGGTGGAGTATTTGGTTATAAATATTTGCTTTGTGGTTTTCAGTTTATTTCTTTCAGTATTATTATATTTACCCAGGCTTTGAACATAAGCTTAAGTATCCAACGCATGTAGCAGAAACTCATTTTTCACTTGTATCTACCAAAACAAAACAAAATTAACAAAAATAAATACATGGGTCCCATGATTCATTTTCTTTACTTCTTTGAATCAAAGTTTTTTTTTAATTTCCGGTTCATAAGTGGCATTTATTATTCCCCAGGGAGCTTCAGAGCCATGAAATTATCTAACATTATAGATAGTGATTTTAAATCTAAGGACTTTTTTATGCCCCAGTGACTAGTTACCTGAGACAAATAGAGTTTGGCTGCTGAATTTGATTGGTCAGGTCCATTTATTTGCTATCATATAGGATTTCAGATTCTCAAAGTTGTTTTTGATAATAATAATTGGGACTTTTTTAGAGGGAAACATAACCTTTTGTTTTATGATGTTAGAAATGAATTTGCAAA
>NW_005325857.1:0-1734 GCF_000412655.1 Myotis brandtii | reverse complement strand
CGTGAGAGGGCGAGGAAGGAAAGTCCTAGTGGTGTGAGAGCCCCAAACAGCTCTGGAGACCTGGGATGTCTGGTAAGGATCTGTGTAGCATGTGATATAAATCTCCCTTAAAAATCACCCCCTTAGTCCCAATTTTTAAACAAATCTACTGTGCTCTCAATTGCTTGGGTGAATTTATTTTTTATTTTTTGGTGAATTCAAAGGCACTGAGTTTCACACTAGCCAGCTGCAAACCTACACTGTGGAAATGGGAGCCCAGGGGAAAAGAAGCCCGGAGGTATCTAGGGATTCACAGCAAACTGAAAGAGGCCTGGGGTTTTCCACAGGTTACAGACCGGGCTGGGGACAGGTCCCCAGTTCCTTTGGGTCTCTATAAGTTAAAATGAAAAATAAGTTCTGCAATCACAGCCCCTCAGTAGGCTGGCTCTTGAGCCTCCCAGAAAGGCCTGACCTCTTCTTTTGCTCTCGGCTGAGTGGGGGCAAGGGAAGGACAGTGGTGGCTGTGCAGTTCGCGCTCCCCTCCCGCTCAGCTGCCTGGTGGGCGGAGGCTTTCCTAAGCTCTTGATCAGAGACCAACTGCACATCAGCAGCTTCCCCTGAACGTCACTCTGAGAAATATTTATTTGCCTCATAAATGTGGGTTTATAGGTTTGCTACCTAAACTCTTCACCTCTGAGACTACCTTGGTAAAGAGAAAGACAGGAGGCGTAAGGCTCTCCCATTGTATCAGCTGGTGCGGGGAGGGGGTGGGGGCGAAGATTCCCAAATAAAAACCTCAACACCAAGCATTCCTTTGTGTCAGAGGCTTCTGCGAGGCCATTGCACATGGATGTGCACACTGATGACAGCATCTATCCTGCTGCAGGGGCCAGAGGAAAACCTATGATCACACTGGGTGGTAACAACCCTACTGTGCATACAGGTTCAAGGGGAAGGTGGAGGTCTCTGCTCCGGGCTGACTGAGCTGCTCCTGGTGGGGTGGGGAAGGCAGGCAGTGTGGCCACAGATGTGGTCGAAGGAGGTCAGAGCTGCGGGGCAGTGTTCATTTTCTTTCAGCATATTGTGATTTGTTAAAGGTTCCTAGGTAAGTGGGTGAGAAACTATATTGTTGAATTTTTAACTAAAACCCCCTCCCTCTCTGGTTTAAAAGTGGTTTAAAAGCACCCCTGCAAAGATACCACGGGCTGAACAATGGGAATATAAGCAAAAGTCAAGAAAACGATGTTCTGAGTGTTCACACCTCTCAGTACCATGTGCAAGCTCTTTGTTGCCCACATTATAAAGTAAAAACAAGGAGTTAATCAGATATGATAAAGCCATGCTCCAAAGGTGAAATTATCACTATTTAAAATATGGTTTGTATCCACTATTGTGACTAGTGAACTTTGCGTAGCCCAAGTATATACTGTGCCATGAAATAGTAGTGATAGTGATATGTGTGCGTACACTCCTGTGGGCATACTCACAAGCAGACTTTCAAAGGTAGTGGCAAGTTCTGTCTCTTAAAATGCAGTGAGGAAGAGGGTGTGGGGGGACTACCCTTTGGAAGTTATTCAGTATCTAGTCACAATTTCTTAATAAATTGTCAAACATATAAATACATTAGGGGTGAGTTCTCAAGATTTTTTTGCCAACAGTGATGATCAATCAAAAAAGTTTAGAGAGCCCTGGCCGGGTGGCTTAGTGGTTGGAGAATTATCCTGTGCACCAAAAGGTTTCGGGTTCAATTCCTGG
>NW_005325856.1:0-1734 GCF_000412655.1 Myotis brandtii | reverse complement strand
AAAGAAAGAGTAAGAGAAGCAGACAGAGCAGAGTCTGCCACCTCCCTCTCAGCTGCCTTCTCTGATGCTCAGGTTGAATCATCTGAGGCCACCAGGGGGCACCGCTGTCCTAATATGGGGAGGAAGCTTGCTGTGGTTTACCCCTGACCTGTATGAAGTCCTCATTGGTGTTTACCAGGATATTCTCTTGAGTCTGTGTCTGCCAGAGAGGGGTATGCCCTGTGTGTGCTGCGTCCCAACATTTCAACTTCCCAATATTTCTACTTCTGGAAGGGGCAAAAAAGGGCCCTGAGCCTCAGACACTGTGCAGATTGGGACAAGGGGGACATGAGGACTCACTGCAACTGAGAGTGTCAAGGAAAAGCCTGAGAAAGAATGAAAGAGTCCAGATTTGCCCTTGGTTCTTGTGTAACCAAGCGATTGGATGTTTTGCCAGACAACCTCCGTCACGGTCCTCACCTTCCTCCCAATGTCACATGAGGGAAGTCCTCAATTCCTCAGTCAAGAACCACGTTGATGCCCACAGGAGGTAGGACAGGGGCATCCAATGTTGGCTCCAGGTGCCAGGTCTCAGTGTGTCCTGAGTGAGAAGAAACATGTCAAACTATTCCCATTCTCAGGTTGGCTCGCCAGATTGTGATCTTGGTCATTTCAAGGTCCCTCAGTGTCTGCCACACCTGGAAAGTAGGTCACCATCTGCTTGCTGGAAGCAGTGATGGCACTGGGTGTTACATTTATGTCTCCTTGTACCGTTTATGTCTCTGACATGGACCCTAACCTCCTGATTTATGGGGTCAGCACTGGGCCCTCAGGAATCCCTGAGCACTTCTCTGGCCCCAAGTCTGGCAACACGGCCACGCTGACCATGGTTGGGCTGCAGTCGGAGGATGAGGCTGACCATTACTGTTGCTCACATACAAGGAGTGACACTCTTTACACCGTGGTGCCAGCTCATGGGACAGTGGGAACTAAACTGTCCCTGTGCTCACAGGCTCCCTTCCTGCTCTGAAGATGCTTCCACAGCCTTCATTCACAATGGGCTGGAGAAACATTGCAGGTGCCTCTCTCACCATAGCATGCAAACCGTCTCTCTAGCTTATTCTTTTGGGACAGAGACAGTTTCCTCTTTACCTGTGTGTCAGAGTCCCAGAATATGCAACTCTTTCCAACTCTTCAACTGCAGCCTTGGGGAGAAGAGGGCGTGCACGCCTGGGGCCATTTTACAGTTCTCAGGAGAAGCTGCACTTTAAGTGCTTTCATCTCTACACCAGAGCAGAGCGCCAGAGATGGATTTTCTTCTACTGTTGCCCTTTTCAGTTCTGTGTGCCCAGGCTCTCTTGGCAGGATGGCCCCCCTCCGTGGGCGGTCCCTCTCTGGGCCTGTTGGTGAAATAAGAGCACTGAGAAACGGTGACTGTGTTGCTGAGGGACTGAAGAGAGTTAGGTGCTCTCAGCCTTTTGGGATACCTCCTTGTGACAACATATCCAAGGAAGCTGAGCAGTAAAGGTATGAAGTTGCAACTCTGTTTTACGGAGCATGTCCTCTCCCTTAGAGCAATGAACTCCTAATCTGGAGGCAGTTCTCACAATGCCTGTCTCCCCATCACCTGGCCCAGGGGTCCGCAAACTAAGGCCCGCGGGCCACATGCGGCCCGCCAAAAACATTTCTCCGGCCCTCCGGGTGTTTTTGCTGCTGCTGTGTGCCTAGGAATTTGTTCATAGTTTTTTTTTAAAC
>NW_005325855.1:0-1734 GCF_000412655.1 Myotis brandtii | reverse complement strand
AATTTCATGCACCGGGCCTCTAGTGAATGCATACTAACTGGAACAATAAATCTATGTTTCTATCTTATCTATCTATCTCTCTTTCTCTCTAAAATCAATAAATAAAATTTTTTAAAAAATGTTTACAAATAAAGACCAAAAGTGAAATAATAATAAAAAATGTTGGGAAGGAGAGAAAAAGGTTGTCAAAAGGGGTATACAGGAGTACTTTAAACTGGCTTTGAAAAATTATCCCATCAAAGTGAGAACTTGAGCATGGCTACCTCAATTCAAACAGTGTTTTTACACCAAAAGACATTCAGATTAATGTGTCATAGCTGATATTTGACATAAGAGGAATGGCACTCATCCCAAGACAAAAGTTTTAAACCAGGGTTATCAAACAATGTCCTGTAGGCCAAATCTGACTCACCACCAGTTTTTGTGTATCTGTGAACTACCAACAGTTTTTATATTTGTAAATGTTTAAAAAAGAAGAGGAATGTTTCATGACATGTGAAAATTATATTAAATTGTAATGTCCTTAAGGTTTTATTAGAAGACAGCAATCTAGACCAGGAACAAAAATAAGTTGTACATATCCAACCTAACTGTACTAACCCAAAAGGCAAAATTCTAGATTAGAAAACTTGGATAAAGGCATTAAAAGATCACTTTATAGGCAGAACCTAGAATTGTCCTTAAAATGACAATAGTTTCAAAATTAGTTTGAACATAGTACAAAACAAACAATTTTATCAATATCTTGCACATAATTAATTGTCATATTTGTTTGTCAGGAAACAGAATAAGAATCAAGAGCCCTGAAATCATTTTCTGGGTTAACATAAATGACTGATCTCATAGAGTGTTAGGGTCTTTTAGTCCCCTGGCATTTATTATCCCTATAGGGGACAAAATCCTTAGCATCTTTTAAAGATGAATGGTTTTAGATTTATAAAAACCTTAAAGATCAGTGAATTAAAGTCATTTCACAAATACAGTATCCCCTTAGTTTAAAGAGGAGTTAGTGAATATGTTTCCCTGTGTAAAGGTGTCCTATAAATCACGAAGCTGGTTCATGGGCCTCAACTCACAGCTTCCAGCCATTAAAACACTCACAAAGAATAATCTAAGATATTGGCATACCAAACATGTTCAAAAAAATTATGCACACATTCCTTAGGATCAAAGGTGAGTCAAGGAAAAGTGTAGTCAGGAGCATAAAGCAACAGCAAACTCATGAAAAGCCAACTAATCTTACAGCAGCAGTAGTGCCACATCCATTCCACAGCTGTCAGTGCGGTGAATTGGAGACCTGGTTTTGCTTTAGAAATAGTTGCAGCAGCTCAGCACCAAGGCTCCAGGAGGCAGAGTGGAAATCCGAATTAGGACATAGCAGCAGCAAATAGGGAAGAGAGAAGGCCAACTCTACCAATACTCTTCCATAATGGAATCTCTAAATGAGATTTGTACTACAAAGAGTTCTGCGTTAGGATGGCAGCCTGCAGCCACACTGAATGCTCTCTCCTGATCCCACACTAAAACTACAGTAAAGATTACTTTTTTAAAGACATGAATGCATAAGAATAAGGAAAACATGAAAAGAGATTTTAGCCATAAATTTGTTTTAGGTGGTAAGAAGACATTAGCAGCAAATGATTTAGCACCACTGAATAAAGCACCCCAGGCCAACAGTATGGAGAGGTGAAACACAGCCCATTATATCACAAAATCCACAAATGGTTTAGGACC
>NW_005325854.1:0-1734 GCF_000412655.1 Myotis brandtii | reverse complement strand
AACCGGGCATGTGCCCTGACTGTGAATCGAACCCTGATTGTATTGCAAGTTTAGTGAGGCTTAAGATATTATATTTATTATCTGAGAAAAATATTCTCCAGTAAAATGAACTTTAAATGTTTTTAAAACGAAGTCTGGTGTGGAGAACTGTAACTAGTTTTCCATGCCCCCAGAGTGTTCTCAGCACCGCCTTGGAAAGGGCGTCTTTAGGTAAACATTTAGCAATAAGAGTGCGGAGGTAAACCTCGTACAGGCAGAGGGCAAAGTCCTGCTGGAGCGGTATTTCTAATCAGATCCGGGATGCGCAGTGGTTATGCCGAGTGCTGGAACCATTAGTCACGCCAGCCCTGCAGAGTTGGTACAGATCTTACCAGCTCGTAAACTGCTTTATGACCCAGAAGGAATGCCAGCAGTGAAACAGGCTCGTAACCAGTGCCCTGGCATGTGGCAGACTCTCATGCCCAGATCCGCGTCCGGGGAGGAAAACTGCTGTGCGGCTGGGGATGGGAGCTCGCAGCACGTGGAGTCGGTCGCTCTGGTTTGAGTGTTTGTAAAAGGAAACTCGTTTCTCAAAAATGTTCAGCCTCGTATCTGTCGTCAGGCCCTCGGCTGTCCCCCACTAGCTCTGCAGTAGCGGGGACTCAGGTAGGAAGATGGCACTGCCCTTCTTGGAGTGGCGTGACTTTTTCCTGTGTTGATATTCTTATTTTTGTAATCAGTCCCCTGTAAAGTGGTGACAATTTCTTGTTACAAATGTTTAATTTTTTTATGATAGGAGTTTCAGACACCTGAAGAGTAGAGAGAGAACCCCCGTTCCAGTCACCGTCTCAGCAGTTGTCAAGGCCTGGTCAGCCTTGCTTCCTTTCCCCCCTTTTCCCCAGGAGGGTATTCTGAGGCAACCCCTAGCCACGTCGTCTCATTGGTAAATGTTTCCACACACACTGCAAGGAAACAAGGGCTTTCTTTAAAAACAGCCGTGATAACATTATGACATTAAAAACCCCACAGTACAATCAAGTAGTCATGGTTTAAATTCCCCCTTTTTGTTGTTGTTTTTCGTCGATTTGTTCTCTGCTGCACGTGGCATTATTCCCCTTTCACCCCCGGCTCCTTCCTCCTTTCTGCCGTTTATTGTGGAAGGAACCAGCCATTTTCCTGTCCTGCTTATACCATTTCCTTATTCCTAGTGTTTTCCTAACAGGACAAATTCAGCTGTTAATAAATCCTTCCTATACTTTTGGCCCAGGATACTTTTGTGGGGAAGAGAGCTATTTGGGGATTTAATTGTAAAAATGAGGTATTTCTTGTTCCATTTGAGATGTAATTTGTACACACTGTTGGGAGGTGTTTCCTGTCAGGGCAGGACTTGCTGAAGGTCCTGAGTGTGGGCTGGTGCCCAGCTGTGGCGGGGTCAGGGGTTCGTGTTCCAGGGCGGGGCGGGCATCACCTCCCTTCCTCTCCCGGCACCAGCCCGGCCCTGGGGCCCGCCCTTCCTCCTGGAGCCCCGAGGTTGATTCACCCCGACCCCCGCATTTCCCCGCGGGGCATGTTAATGAACCCCGGACATTTAAGGAGCTGATTAACGTTTAGCTAAAACCCTTCCCCTTCCCCATACTTCACATTGGCTTCTTCAGCTTTTCCCTGTTCATGTCTTCAGCCCTTTCTATAGGGAAATGCCCTTTTCTGTGTTGCTTTTCTGTTTGCCTTTTGTCAGCACTTGCTGGTGTTCTGTGC
>NW_005325853.1:0-1734 GCF_000412655.1 Myotis brandtii | reverse complement strand
AGAGTGGAAATAGAGACCTGTGAGGAGGCAATAGCTGTGGTCCAGGCAACCAAAGGTGGTGCTTGGAGATAAAGTAAATAGATAGATCTGAGTGCTGTTTAAGAAGCAAAGTCAACAGGACTTGGTGAAAGATGAGGAAGGAAGACCAGGTTGGTAATCTCTTAACTCTTGGCACTGCTTTCCATTAAGGACATACTGATTTTTCTATGAACCTTATTCAATGGTCCAAGGAAGTCATGGATATTGCCTTGGCAGCAAAGATTATAAAATGGACTCCAAGCCAAAACCCACCTAACACTGCCATGAACTTTCTCATTCTGCCAGCACAATGTGGTGTAAACTACATGGGATTTTGAAATCACTGAGACCTGGGCTCTGATTCCATACCTGATCCTCATTAGCTAGAGAAACTGGGTGACCTGTTTTAACCTCATTGAGTCTCAATATCCAGATCCATAAAATGGGGATTATAATACCCACCTCTCGGGGTGGTTTTAGCCTGGGTTGATTTCATCAGGTGACATGTGACAATGCAAAGGATACTGAGCTATAAAATGCTTGTTAATTCCATACAATTATAAGGAAAATCATTCTCCTATAAGAATACATTTATCTAGAACATTGGTTTCTGGCAATGGCTAGTTCTATATTTACTCATCCCTCAAAAGGGAAATTGCTTCTTGGTTCTTTGTTGGGATCTTACATACCTACAAATGTAGGGGACAAAACCTCCCTTTGTGACTTGACAGTGAAACCATTTCAAATGAAAGAACACAAAGTATCCTATTTTAGGGACAGTTTTCTCCACTCAGAAAACCTGTCATCAATGACCTGTCACCTTGTCTGCAGTCCTCTTTGATAAATTGAACAGGTGTGGAAACCACAGGGGAGCAAATGTTCAATGCACAATGGGATCTAAAGAGGCCAAGGGAAGATCCAGAGCATAGGCCTGGTGTCAGGAGGGCAGCATCTGAATTAGAGACAACTCAAACTAGTTAAGCTGAAGGGAAATTCATTGACATGAAACAGTTTAAAAGACCAGGGCAATAGCAGACTGAGGCCATGGCTGGATTCTGGGACTTGAACAATGTCACCAGCTTCTCTCCAACTTTTACTTCTGCTCTGTTGGCTACAACTCAGACAGGCTTTGCCCTCATATCTTTCCAGGTTCAAGTCCAGTAGAAAAGAGAGAAATTATCTTCCAGGTGTCTCCTGGGCAAATCCTGGACTTCACTCTGATTGGATTAACTTGAGTCACATGCTCATCCTTCAAGCAATCATTTGGCCAGAAGGGCAGAGATAGGCAACTTGGTGGAGGACTAGATTTTCCCATTACTAGAGGAAGAAAGATGGCTAGTGAGATGCAGGAAGACATGAAGCCTCCCTTCCGCTCCCCCCCCCCAAAAAAATCAGGGACTATTGTGGAGAAATGATGCTGAGAATTCCCTCTAGACAGGCACAGGGAGGTCCTCTCACCAGGACTTACCTTGGCTTCTCATTCCAGCTTCACTCCAACTTTGGCTCATCTAACTGTACTCAAAATCAAGGCTATCCACTTAATATTTGTACTGCATCCCCCTTTACACTTTAAAATATCTTTCTTATCCACTTGTCCCTCTGCTCTTCACACTAACCATCAGTAAAGGGAATGTAACTTCCCAGATAAATCTAGTATTTAGATGTTGACATCTGTTCTTATTCCATTTGCTCCTTCCATTCCATTCCATTCCATTC
>NW_005325852.1:0-1732 GCF_000412655.1 Myotis brandtii | reverse complement strand
CTGAGATCTGACCAATGAAATGTGGGCAGTTGTAACACAAGTCACCATGAGGCTAAAATCATAAATCACTTTGGCCCATCTTCCTACTCTACCTTCCTTTTCTAAAAGTGAACTTGGAAGGCACGCAATCTAGATGGTAAATCTATAATACAGGTACAAACTGGATCCTTAAGTCTTTGGGTAGAGGAGTGCCTTCTAGAAGAGCTGAATTATCTGTGTCAAATTCTATATGAAAGGAAAACAGTCTGTTAAACCGTTGAGTTTTCAGGGTTTATTTGTTATCACAGTACAGCTCATTCTATTCTAACTAATACAAGATTCTTGGAAGGCTTAAGAATTATAGTTGGTAAGTAACTCTGAGGACAGATATGTTCAATATGCCTACAAATTATTCCTTTACCTACAGACCATAGTCTAAGTGTGAAACATCATTCTGTGAAAATGCAGGTTGTGAGAAGTGCCCTGACAGCTCTCTTTCCCTAATCAGCTTTCATAAAGCCAACAGCTAGGTCTGTAAGCCCAACATAAGAGATAGGAGGATTCCTATTTTGGAATAAATGGTGAGGGTCCCAAATAAAATGCTCTGACTTCTGCATAATCAGCCAACAGTAATGTTTACTATTTGAAGAGTCCCACCTATAGTCAATGAGCTCCCAATCTGTGCTTGTGGTACCTCATTGTAATCCGTCAGAGCAAAGGATCATTAAAGTAAAAACAAAAAGTTATAATTTATATTGTCAAAGATATGAAGGGAGATATTTCATTCATGGAATAAAAGCAGGATGATATTAAAAAGAAATAAGTAGGAAATAAGAAATTAATCTTACACATTAAATATTTTATTGCAATGTGTGTTAAGAATTAATACGAAGTTCAAAGATAATTGTGCAGAAATGTCTTTGAAAGACAAAAAAACACTGAACATAGAGAAAATAATATCAGAATTATATAGGTTAAATACGAAGGATGAATATATACAATGTTGATGTTTATAAAATTGGAGGTTTTGTAAAACACCATATATGAAAATCTATATCAAATTAATTGATGTCCTAAATATGAAATTGCAAAGTATAAAGGTTTTTCTAAAAGAAAACATATGGGAGCATAACTTTATGACATTGAAATAAAGGAAAAATCTTAAATGTGGCATTAAAGTGCAAACTATAAAGGAAGACTGAACAACAAACTAAAAAATTGTGTCCCACAAAAAGATACTATGAACAAAATTAAAAACAAAATTATAGGAGAATATAGAAGAAGGAACAGACACCTATAAATATGTAGGTGTCTATATATTTATTTGTCGTTATTGTCTACATATGTTTGTGAGTGTACTTCTTAAATTCATTGTGAAAAAGGTCAGATCAATAGAAAAATGGGTATATTCATTTCCAACTGATTTTGTAACACATCACAAAAAACGAAGAGGCTTAATACAAATTGTATTATCTTACAGTTCTGGAGGTCAGAAGCCTAAAAGTTAAGAAATCTTGAAATGGGGCCATTATTCTGTGTTTGTTTTTCCAGAGGTTCTTTGCATTTTCCAGTTTCTGGAGGCTGCCCGCATTCTTTGGCTCCTGGCCTTGCATTATTCGAAGCTGTGATTCTGTTACCACATGTCCCTCTCCGTCTCTGGCCTTTTGCCTTCTTCATATAGGGACCCTTGTAATTATATTGGGCCCACCTGCATAATCTAGGACAGCCGTGGGCAAACTACAGCCCGCGGGCT
>NW_005325851.1:0-1732 GCF_000412655.1 Myotis brandtii | reverse complement strand
TTTAAAGGGCCAGAAGGTTGAGAACCATTGCTTTAGACACTCTTTTGCACTTTTCTTTTTCATTTGACAATATATCCCGGAAGTCTCTCCATGTCATTTCCTGGAGTTCCTCCTCATTCTTTTTTGGTAGCTGTACAGTATCCCACTGTATGGATATACCACAGTTTATTCAACCACTCTTCTATATAAAGGCATTTAGGTTGTTTCTAATATTTTGTAATTACAAATGATGCTGCAATAAATAAACTTGTGCATATGTAGTTTTATGCTGTTGTGTATCTTTAGGGTGAATCCTATAAGGATTGCTGATCAGAAGACAAGCGCATATGCAGTTTTGCCAAATTCCCCTCCAAAAGGGTTGTAGCGATTTGCATTGCCGTCAGCAATATGTAAGCACACCACAGAAACATGCTAAGACACAATATCCAAAACCCATCCATTTTCTCAGCTCTTCCACAGCTAACACCCTGGCCCAGGCCACTGTCCTGTCTACCCTGGGCTACTGCAGTAGCCTCCTATAAAAAACGACTCCCTGTTCAGAATTCTCCAATAGCTTCCCACTCACTCAGAACAAAACCCAAACACCCACCCTAGCCAACGAAGCCTGAAGTATGACCACTCTCCTCTCCACTCTCTCTGTTCCAGCCACACTGGCCTCGTGTGTGCTGGCCCTTGCGTATGCCAAGGATATCTGCATTTGATGTTCCTTCTCCCCCAAATACTCTTCCCCAGATACCCTCATGGCTCACTCCCTTACATCCTTCAGGACTCTGCTCAAATGTCACCTTAGGTGACCCTAGGCTTTTCCTGACCCTGCCTAGAACAGTGTCCCCTCTCCATTCTCCATCTCCTCACCTCGCTTTACTTTTCTTCATGACACTCACCAATCCCTGGCATATTATATATTAACTTATTTATGGACTATACAAGTGATCATTTATTTATTTGCCCTTTAGTAGAATATAGGGCTCATGAAGAAAGGAACTTTTTCTTGGCACACAATGAGCAACCAATGTATATGTCTGTTGAATGAATGAATGAATAGAATGCATGGATGAACAAATAGGAGTGCAGACGCTCTTCTTCTTCTTGTCCTTTAGGCACAAATAATTCTTCCTCCCATGAACTTAGTTTGGACTTATCTTTGCCAACTGCTTGACCATTAATCATTACTATCTTGTGAAATTTCTTATGCGGCCGCTCTGAATTACTAAAGCTTATCTCTTTTTAAGTTTTCACTTGCTCATTTATTTTCTCCCGACTGTATCATAAAACCAGGGAAAGACAGCAACAGCGTATTGTCCCTGTTTCTGTTTTCCTGTTTGGCAATGCATGGCGCCCAGCATGGATCAGGGGCTTGATAAATATTTGTTGACTGTTCAGGAATGATGTAAAATGCTGTTACTTCAAGTGAATAGAGATAAGATGAAAAATTGTAGCCGATTAGAATGGGGTTAAGTTGTAGGCATGCTAAAATAATTACTATTTCAAAAATGAACCCAAGCAATGTCTCAGTTTATCAGGAGAGAGGAAGGAGACCAGCAATTATCTACACATCTCCTTGGCTCCTCGAGGGTCATTCTGTCCTTTTTCCCTATAATTAGACAGGAAAGCACCTAAAAACAGTTTCTGATGCCTAGTTCCTAGAAATCTTCATGGCGCTAGCTCAGCTATCTGTGCTCTCTAAACACTCGTACACTTGGAAGGTCAATTCTCTGGCAGTTCACCTCTG
>NW_005325850.1:0-1731 GCF_000412655.1 Myotis brandtii | reverse complement strand
TGGTTTTTCTTATTTCAGAGTATGTGCAAGCAACAGAGGGGAGAATTTAGATAAATTCTAAAGTTATCTCTTGATTTCTCAGACTTAAAACCTAAAATTGAAATAACCAAGTCTGACATGACTTTGATAATAGTGTTGCTAAATTGTAAATTAACTAAATAAGGAGATCATTAAACTGAGGTGGCGCTAATGTTGTGGTGGCCAATATAAGTACACCAAAATCTAAACCCGTCAATGCCTCAAATTATAAAATCAAAACCTAACAACAACTAACTCATCACAAACAGCCACCTGCCTTTAAACGATAGCCAATCAATCATTCCCTTGCTTTGCTTCCACCTTTTCTCTATAAAAGTCTCTCCCCAGTTCCTGTCACTGGAGTTCTGATAACCAATTCCTATTTGGTGCTGCTAGATTTGAATTAATTTTTGCTCAAATAAAGTTGTAAAAATGTTACTACACCTCAGTTTATCTTTTAACAGTGGAAACTCAATTAGTGTTGTTTGCAAGAATAAAAACCAAAGTTAAATAGCTCTTATTGCACCAAAGTAGTATAGCCAGGCTATACTAAACCTCCCCTCCTCACCTCACCTCAACACCTTGTTTGGCCACATGTCATAAAGTCATTTTTTAAAAATTATAATAAGCAGTTCTTCCAAAAATAAAGTAAAAACACAAATTGCGTGTGGAAATGCATATTGATATAAATACTATACCAGACCTGTAAAATGTTTAAATATCATAAAACATACTCCAAATGATGGTTCATTAATCACTAATTCTCAAGATAAAAAATACTTAAATAATAAAGTTGAATATTTAAAACTGGGGGTGGGGAAATCCAGTAGATGCTTTTACTGGAAAAACATGGTATTTAGCAAAGTCTTAGAGCAAATAGAACTGTGTACTTATTTTTAAGAGTTGAAAACTGGTTATATTTCAGACAGAGGAGAAAGGGAAAGTCAGACATAATTAAAAGAGACATCTGCCTTGAGGATAAAGGCTGCAATCCTTTAGCTCTCTAAAATGCTTCTGATTCTTTGTTCTATCAGAGATATTCAGAATTCATAAAGAAAAACATGGGATGTCAAGGTTCCAAAACTATTGCCCAAGGGTGGTCGAAAAACACAATTTAAAGATCAGTGAGCTGTTTGTTTCTCTAGTGACATCTTTTCCTCATAGCACTTTTTCCAAATTGGAAGCATCAATTGTCCAAATCTCAGAAATATTTCATAAAAACTCTGCTTGTCTTTCATCTAGTGCAACTATACAGCTATCAACAGCACATGGTCATCTCATTTTTAACTTAATTTTAAATGAAACCCAGTTGCATTAACAATTTCTTATGTCATGAACTTCCTTTTTATTGTTACTAAAAAAGTTATCTAATTTGCCAAATATCAAAATTATCTTCACTATATAGTAATGTATAATTTATATTTGTATTGACCTCACATTTTCTAAGGTGTATAATCACTTGTATGGCCAAATAAGCATTACTATATTTAATTTTTTATAATTAATTAATTTTATATCTTAGGGCAGTTTTAAATTCACAGCAAAATTGAGCAGAAAGTACAGAGCAGAGGTTCCCCATATGTTTCCTGTTCACACATATGCATGGCCATCTCCATTATCAACATCCTGCACCCAAAGCATTTGTTACAGTGGAACCTGAAGTCCACAGTTTTCACTAGGGTTCACTCTTGGTGTTGTACATTCTATGGGTTT
>NW_005325849.1:0-1731 GCF_000412655.1 Myotis brandtii | reverse complement strand
ATTGATCTTATCCATCTCTTACGTGAATATTTTAGTATAAAATCTTATTTCCAGCATTTATTCCTCTAAATATATCATATACTCTGTTGTCAGTAATCTTACATAACCATCTGTTTATGCATTTATTGTTTAAATTCCATGGGGATCTCCCATTACCTCAGGATAAAGTCTAAACTCTTAGCATGCCACTCAAGCCCACTTACTGTCCATTCCCATCTCTTATTGCTAGGAGTACTCTCTGTGTTTTTAAGACACTATTTCCCAAGCACTTGATCTCCTTTATATTTCATGATGTCTTTGTTTATTATTGTCTCTCCGCTTGAAATGCTTTCCTAATTTCTCTTCTCTAATCCTACTCATCTTTTTTTCAGGCTCAACTCAAATGTCAAATTCTCAAAGAAGCAATAAAGCTGTTCTCTTCAGGCAAAATTAAATGTTACCTCATTCTGCTCTTATTTGGCTGAGGATGCATTCAATCTTCCTCTATCTTTAGCAAACTCTCAAAATAAACATGGTAATTTTTCCTGTTGAATCTACATGTGGTCTTAGAGTTCTTTCAAGCAGTGACTGTGAATCAACTAAAGATGTTCTGAGAGATAACATCTGTGTAATAGCATGTGATAAACGTTGCATTCTCCATGGAGCAGTACAGCAACTTCTTCATGTTTATTCCAAGAGCCTCAAATAGGAATAGGCTCTTAACAACCATTTAATCTGGTGAGTTGATCTGAGCTGATTTAAAATGAGATGGAAAAGCTAACGTGGCATTCCAAAGTTAGCTGTCAAGGAGGAATCACTCTAATTTCAGGTCTGATTTAAGATTACTTAGAGACAAATACCTAATATTTTTATTTGAGTGGTGAGGGTATGTCTGTCCTGTTGACAAGATGAACTTTATGTCCACATCATAATAAAATGATAATAGTGATAATAATGACCTTTATGAAGTATTTTCTAGTTATCAGGACCTTTATGTTTGATCTCATTTAATTCTAAAACAAGTATTATTATCATCATCCTCTTCCTACTTCTCCTTTCATCATCTCACTTTATAGATTAAAAAACCAATTATATAAACTTTAACTGACTCCCTCTAGGTTAAACAAGGATTAAGTGGCAGACCTGGGGTGCAGTTAGGTCTGTCTTACTCTAAAGTCTGGGTTCTTAATAAATAATATAGATTGGTCCTTTACTTAGATCTAGTTCTACTGTTTCTATGAGGGAATAAATGAATCAACAGTATAAAGAGAAAGATTACAACATGGAAACCTTCTAGAAGTACTTTAGAGTTGGGTAGTTTTGAAATGTTTTCTTGTTGCATGGGCATTTCAGCTGAGTCTGTTCCATTATTAGACACAAGATGATGTGCTAGGTGGTATCAGGTTCCTAAATGACTATCTTCAATGGGTTTTATTAGAAACACCCACTAAAGCTTGAGGATTAGGACAATGATGACATTTTAAAAACATATATTCTTTGCCTGCATCTTTCAACTTGCTTAATGTAAAAACCGTTTTCTTCATTTGTCAATGATACTCATTGTCTTAAAACCCTACTTGTTTGAGACTATAGCATCCAGCTCTAAGACATTCTACTCTTTCTAACCCCTGCTGTTTACATCCTCTATGTCCTATACTTATGTATACTACATTATTACACATTCTAGAGGCCCAGTGCATGAAATTGGTGCACAGGTAGGGTCTCTAGGCCTGGTGGGCGATCAGGGCCAAT
>NW_005325848.1:0-1731 GCF_000412655.1 Myotis brandtii | reverse complement strand
TCCCTCTTCCTTCCTCTCTGAAATCAATAGAAATATGTATTTTTTTTAAAAAGAGCCTACTATATGCTAGGTACTATTTTAGGGTTATCATGGTGAACATTGACATTGTCCCTGATCTCTCAATGTAGCAACATTTTTTTACCAAACAAAACAATCGTAACTAATAATAGCTACAAGGAGAAATATGAATAAACAGAAGAATTTAAATAATACATTTCTTAATATAATGAGATTTAGAAAGCCTTCAAGAAATAAATTGATGAAATTAAGTTTAATAACTAAAAATATACAAGATAGTTTAATACCATGCCATAAAGGTAGTCTATTTCACTTCTTTCTTTAAAGTCGCATAAAGTGTTAATAAAAAATTAACAAGAAAATAATACATTGGTATCACCAAAGAAAGCAGGAGCTGGTCACAACCCTAAACCTCTAGCTATAAAAAATAGCTGTCAAATATTATAAAAGTTAGACAAAACTGAGGACAGTCTCAGGTAGCAGATACAGACCTCTACAAATCTTAAGTGCTGTGTTCTTGGAACTAGAGACATAAGGAGGTGACTAAATCTCACGTCTGGATCAGCAGTGTCCTTGGCAGGTCATGGATGAGTCACAACATTCTAAATCAGCACAGAAATATCTTCTAATTGCAAAGGATGCGAAGTGGGGGTGGAGGGAAGAGTACATTGAGAGCCACACAGATCTCTGTTTTCCCCAAAGAGGAAAACACTCATTGCAGAGAACTCGGCAAATCTTTTGAGAACAACTCTGAAACAGCCAGGAAAGAAACATAAATTCAGCTCCATGTGAATAAATGTACTTCATAAATTGTAAGACATAAATATTTGTCCAAGAAAATATGAGTTTGTAAAATTTTTCACCAAAGCAGCAGAACACCTACACCGACCTAAGTGATGTGAGAAACAATTAGGAAAATGCTCTCAGAGATGCCAGCCACATTTGCCAGTTGCAAAAGGATCCAGAGGGAAATTTAATAAATGTCCATAGACAGGTATTTTTAATGCTTTTAAATGTTTCCCACAAAACATATAAAGAAGAAAGAACCCATCACACCGTTTTATAAGGAAAGCATGACATTACTCTGAAAAACTTGGAAAGGTAGTTTTATAAAAACCCAAACTGCTGACATTCAACTATGAATATCTACACATTCCTAAGAAGGTAAAGAAAGATAATGGTATGTTCATTTCAATAGATGCAGAATAGGAATTTTAAACATTTTAATATATCTTCTTCATTAACACTTTCAAATAAAATACAGGTAGGAATGCCTTAACATTATGTAGGCACACATAAAATGATAATTTTAGGAATGATTCTAATGCTTACTAATATTAATTAAGTGCTAATTATTATGCCTGGCACTCTTCAAACCACTCTTTCATACATTGTCTACCAGCCCACAAGGCAGTTACTGTGATTGTCTCTATTTTACAGATAAGGAAACCTTGGCACAGAAATGTCAGGTAACCTTTCTAAGGTCCATGACCTAGTAACTGGTGGAACTGGTACAAAGTAAAGTGGTCTGACGACAGAACTTGGGTAAGTAGCAGAGTCCATCTTTGACAGGGTCACACAGCATTCCTTGTACAGAGAGAGATACAGAGAATTGACACTCTTCCTGAGAAAGGGGAGGGGAGAGGTAGGCTTGAGTAAATTGAAAAACATTTTGTTCTTGGATATGAAAACTTAATATTGCAGATGTACATA
>NW_005325847.1:0-1731 GCF_000412655.1 Myotis brandtii | reverse complement strand
AAAAAAAATTTTTTTTTTACAAATCTTATATAAATAGATTAGTTTCATGGTCTATTTCAGGATCTAACCTAAAGAAATATAAACTTAAGATAAATGGACCTAATTACTTAAAATGATATATTCTGTTCTTTTTTTTAAAAAAGTTGAATATGTACTTTATCTCATCCTATTTAATAACATAAACAGACATAACTGAACTCTTTAGTAAAATAACACCCATTACAATTCGTTTTCCAGAACGCAAACTTAAATCATGTTTATTTTTCAGGTTCCTATGTAAATTGATTTTCAAATGGTGATATTTTCATTCCTAATAATATCCTAATATACTTTGCAAAATATGGCTGCTCTGTAATGTAAAGGTGACTGTTGATTTCATCTTGTGCTGAGGAAATTTCAGAAATGTACATAAAAGGGTCCCAAACCATTACCTAAATGTACCCACTCTCAAAACCAAAATTAAAATCAGAATAACCTCAGCTCATATGATTTTTCCCCTTTAATTGCTATTTGCCAGAATTATACCAAAGTGAGTTCTAAAATGAAAGACTGCATGGCTCTCCTCCAAAAAAATTAAAAAGATGAACAATAATTTTCATTCTGCTTTAAAAAAAAGAACTCTAACAAAATACATAGATCTTGTAACTTACAGTTCCCTCACCATCGTATCTTAAGTTAATAAACATGTAAAATAGGTTGAAAATATTTCTCCGTGAATATCTGCTCCAATAGTTTCTAAGAGAGAAGGCATGAATATCAGTTTCTGCAGAAAGAAACGGTTTCTTTGACTATGTTCTTGTAACTTAAAAAAGTCATATGACAAAGACTGGCTTGAACATCCTGTCAATTGTTTTTTCTGTCCTTTCTTAGCCCTGCGTTTCAAATTAAGCAAGAGAAATAAAAAAGAAGAAGCCGGGGAAAAGCAGGGCATTGTGACAGGATGATTTTATTTTATGTCTGAGTCTAAATGAGATTTGAGAAGACGGAGCCCGCATTCCTTCAATGGGCCTGTGTGGTCAAAGTCCATTAGGCAACGTTGGAAGACCCCGCAGGGACACCTGGGGCAGACGCTGTATCCCTCCGGCGGGAGCGCACTGTTTGTCTTTCTGCATGGAGAATTAATAAATGTATCAATCTTCCCCCCGCCGCTCTGAACCGGGGACGAAAAGGAAATAGAATAAGTGGGGGGAAAAATCTCACATATGCTTTTTCCTTCCCCCACCTCCTGATCTTCTCTCTTCTGCGTGGCGAACTTATTTTCCCTGCAGCTTTTTTCATATTATTCTTTCCCTCCCGCCTCTTGTTATTAGTTATGTCTCTTCGCATTCCTGACTGCATTGCGCTCTGTCGGCCTGAAAGTGATGCCTCCCGACCTGGACAGGGGTTGCAATTTCGGGGACTTGGCCACCTTTGCATGCCTCCTGCTCTGAAGATCAGGCAGTGGCCTTGACGTGTCAGGTTTCATTAAATGATTTTAGTTTCAAGGGGGGACAAATTAAAGGGAAAGTGCAGCCAGGAAACGCGAGTGTGCCAGCAGCCTGGGAGCTCGGGCTTGCAAGCGCCGGGCCCACATCTCTGAACTGATAAGCTAATTAATTATTAAAACAGAAACACGCCGAGGGTACCTGTGACCAAGGTTACACACACACTCCTTCTCAATTCCTCTTTCTTCCTCGTCTGTCCCGTAACTGCACAGGGCTGCCTTTCAATTGCACCAGGGTGATTCCAACA
>NW_005325846.1:0-1731 GCF_000412655.1 Myotis brandtii | reverse complement strand
TCTCCTTCTATTTTTCTATTGTATTAGATTGTATAATTAGGTAGTTGTATTAGATAGTTGTTGGACCCCTTTGCTTCCTTAATTTTCTTTTCTCAAGTTGACCTTTTTTCTTTAATTTTTAGTCTACAGTTATGGAGACTTACTTGATTTCTCTTCTAATTCTTTTATTAAACATTTAATTTTTCTTATATTGCTAATTTCAAGAACTTTCTATTTCATTGACAATTCTTTTTTTCAGTTCTCAAGTATGAGAGCCTTTACCTATCTTTGGGCATATTAATTATCAGGTTGTTTGTTGTTGTAGTTTTCTCTAGTCCCCTAGAATGGCTCTATCTCCTCTGTGCTCTCTGTCCTGTGTGTTGTTTGCCTGGACATTCATGAAGGAGGCTTCCCTGACCTCTCCTGATCCCCCACTGTCCACTCCTTCTAAGAGTAGAGAACCAGCAATTTGATTGGACACTAAGTGTAGGTGGGGTTTGTAGACGTCTCTGTCAGGTGATTGGTTGGTGACCTTAAGTGTTTAGGTTAGCATACTCCCAGGTATCAATATTGCTTTTCTTTCCTCTGGGACTGCTCACTTTCTCTAGAAAAGAAGTCTCCTGTTTGTTGCCTCATGAATAGAAACATGGCTGCCAATATTCTAGCAGCCAGGTGAGGTGGAGTCTTCCTCATTCAGGGCACAGACTTCCACTTATTTTTCCCCACTTGGCAGTCTGGCCTCTCATGGTGCCTTCATTCTACTGGTGCCCCTAGTCCAGGGGCTTTTCAGTTCATAGAATAAGGTATCCTGTCTTCTGTGGGATTTGGGGGGAGTTCCTGCCAGGTGTGTGGGAATAAGTTAGAGGAGTGACAAAGGCTAAGTTCTTCCTAATCAAACTTTCAATCTTCCAGTTTTAATGCCTGGGCCCACAGCTTCTGAGCCTCTCCAGGTGCTTTTGGGAGAATCAGCTTGCTGAGTTCATCACACCTTCTTCGTCTCTTTTTCATCTGTCCAATATATGTTAAGACTTCTCTTCTCCTGTTGACTTCTCTTTACCTTATGAGTTTATACTGTTTTAAATTCCTTCCTTCGGAGGGAGCAGGTATAAAGACATGTTGAGTGGGCCATGTTTATCCATAAATCCTACAGCAGATTTGAAAGTATGTGACTCATTTCCTAGGCACAGCTCAGCTGTATGACATGTCCTGTGCTGAAATGCCTTCTAACTGCTCCTGAAATCAGCAGAGGCGAGGAAGGTTACAGTACCCTTTTGTTTTCTTGTCAGATGTATCAGAAATATATTATTTAATCTCCCCTAAGTACTAGTACAGGCAGTTTTGGTCTGAATTATTTAATTGTCTTTATACTTTCTCTCTAAATAAAACACTTTTTAAATTTCTAAAATGGATCAGTAATGCATACTTGTTGGCAATTTGATCTTTATCTCCATTAGATATTTTTTCTTATCAATACACGTGCTCTACCTAATTTGTTTTTGCTGACCAGATTCCATTGGAAAATGTGTCAAAGTTTCTTATATCGCAATTAGCATTATATTTATTCCTTTTTGTTTCTATTTTGTTTCAATGAATATAATACCACCCACAGGAGAATTTTTGTAGATTAAATTTCTGGAAATAAAATACTTGGTCAAAGAATGTATTTTCAGTTTTAATAGATGGAGCCAAGCTCTTCCCTCCCAAAAAAAGAATATAGTAATGACCTTGACCTATTTCCCAAATTACTTTGTA
>NW_005325845.1:0-1731 GCF_000412655.1 Myotis brandtii | reverse complement strand
CCTGTAACCTAGGTATGTGCCCTGACCAGAAATTGAACCCATAATCTTTAGGTGCAAAGGATGATTCTCCAACTCACTGAGCCACACAGGCAAGGGTTATCTTAATATTCTTTTGCTCTTTGTTTTGAGGATTGTTTTCCTTCCACAACATGTAAATTCTTCTCATTTCTCAAATATAGTGAAGATGTATCCTCTTCTATACCACACTTTCAGATCTTATAGTCCCATTGAAGGAAATTAGTAACTTTTTTATCTGTGTCCAGAGAATCCTATACCAATATTTGTTGATCATCTCCATGAATGAGAAATTGATAGGAGCTATTTTTCCCCCATTTCTTCATTCCTCAATGCTTGACTGTCTACTGAATTAAAGAATCACAGAATGAATTGAACAGAGAAACAAATGAGAAGTCAGAGGACATAGGATACCAACTGTGTTTACAATCAATCCTACATTCTGTCATAATGGGGATCCAGAATACCTATTCCTATAGTTTTCGTTCCTGTAGATGGGGTAAGGAAAATGAAAAGACACCTAACATATTTCATTAGCATTTCCCTTATATTTTCCTTAAAAGAAGCTACTGCACTAGACACTTTTGTCATCTACAAATAGGACATCTTCCCATAAAATGAAATTTGACCCCTACTATAAACCTGCTTTGGTAAATATTCATGAGTATTTTTAAGAAAGAGCAAGAATATAGTAATTATAAATATCTACTTTGGGTCTTTAATGAAAAAGCTACAATAACTTGATATAAATTGTACACATTCTCTTGCCATATTTTCATAATGTGTTCTGTAACACAGCCTTGTTAATAAGCATAAAGTATTTATCAGCCCAAATAATTGCTTTACATGGCCACTGTGTTTCGTGGTGAAATTCACAGGTAGAAAACTAAATGAATTAAAATATCACTTTACTCGCACTAAACATCAAAGTAATAAATAAAATTACTTGATATTGAGTGATAATAAGGATTTTATTCTTTACTTTTACTTTTCAGTTGTTTTCTCTAGATCACTAAATTCTCAGGGATCTTGATCTAAATTTCTTTTGTTTACCATCAACAACAATTTTAAAGATGTTAAATATTTATGATTTTATAGTGTCTCTTAAACATTATAGCTCTCAAATATTTCTTTATATTTATAGCTTTTTGCATGCGAACTCTCTCTCACACTCAAAAAATAGCATCCGAGCTTTGCAGTTAGAGGAACACTGGATTCCTGTCTGGCTGAGTAGCTCTTTCTATTTCAGTTAACAATGTAGCTATCTGTCTTCTCTTCAGCAAACATTGCCATTTTTTCAGCCTATTAACTGTGGTCTAATGCTTTCTAACTGGAGTAATACAGTGCATTCTGCCTGCATTTCTAGGAAGTAAAGGGAATAACTGGCGACTCCTCTCTCTGCCAGTTTTCTGATGAGTTGGAATCTAAGCTGATTGTGTCACTTCATGCTTTCCTGTCCTTGCTGGTTCTTTTACCAGAGCTGTGAATTAGCATTCTCTTAGCTGCAGGGTCCCCTGAGTTGTTAATTTCTCATCTCTAAAGTTTTTGTAGATCCAAAGTGTTTGGCCATTAAATAATATATCCTGGATCCAAGAGCTTTCCTCCTTGGTGAACTCAGGCTCTGCATACAAATTGGTGTGAAGGGCAGCTGCTGGATTCGTCTTGTCAAATATAAATTCAGTATCCAAATGTCCTTTTGCCCTAGTTTTTCTACTT
>NW_005325844.1:0-1731 GCF_000412655.1 Myotis brandtii | reverse complement strand
TCGGGTGAGAGGGGGCCTGGGGTGCGCGTCCCTGTCGGGGGAGGGGCTGACGCTGCGCGCGTCGTGGGGCTCGGCACGGTTTTTTCCAGCGGGTCTGCCAAAATCTGAACACAGTCAGCTGATGCGGAGTCACCGTCTAACCCTGCGAGGGCACAGGCCGCCTTTAATCCTCCGCTGCCGGGATCCTTTATGACGTAGCGAATGTACTTTCTGCCCAAGCGTTTGATCCCGCCCCTGCATAAGGCGTACACCCCGGGCTGCTGCGGGGGAAGCGGACCTTTGAAATGTGTGTAGCTTTCATATTCTCTCTCAACACACTTCTATAGAGCGCCTGCTTCCTGTCAAGCATCAGAGTAGATATTCTGTAGGACCAGAAATCAATGATACAACACGTGAGTCCTATCTGTGGGGGCACTCTTGGTCCACTGGGGCCTAGTGGTTAGATGGGGGCTGTGGATGGTTGTAAACAGAAATATATTACATATTACCCTCCCTAGGTAAGTGCTGTTACAGAGGTACAGAAGGAAGGCGTGAAATGCTAATTTGGGGAGAGATTTTTTTAAATTTTTTTTAGAGGATCAGGAAAGGCATTTTGAAGCAGGTGTCAATTTGAATCAGTTAGGACTTGGTCAGATGAAGAAGTCAGATTTGGTATGGGATGAGCAAGGCCTGGAAATTGGAAAGTGCTTGGTGAGGGTATAGCAAAGGGTATAATGAGTAGGTGAGAAAAGTCTAGTTGAAGATAGAATTTGGAGGGGCCAGTGAGGATCAGAATTCCCAGCTTGTATACTCAGATTTGAAACGTGGTAAGTACTTATGAATTGAATGGCCCCTTCATCTGTCAGTTGGACTAATGTCACTTGGACTCATCTGCACCAAAATCTTGAAAATATCTTTGATTCTTTCTTCTTTCACATCCTACATTTAATTTGCCAGCAAATCATAGTAGGCTCTACTTTTAGACTCTGACCACTTCATTATGTCCTCATTATAATATTAAACTCTCCTGCCTGGGGCGGAGATTTAGCCACCAGTCTTTAATATGTAATGTATGTATAGGCATGTTTTCCAACTGCGCATGCGCAGGAATGTTCCCACCTGTACATGGAATTTTATTCATGATTTCCCTGAATAAAGATGAATCTGATCCCTTATCTGGGGACATGCCACTTTGGGAAGTGAACCCCTGGTGTGTCCTTGCTTGCTGCTTGCAATAAAGTTTATTCCTTTTCATCAAATCATCTTAGAGTTGTCTTTTGGCTGACAACTATTGAGTAACTGGACCCGGTTCCCTTGGGTAACAAATCAAGAAGTACAGAGGGGGAGGCCCATGTTCCTGTTGTCATTATAAGATCTACATTGTGGCATTCTCAGAATATGGAGCAAATTTAAAAATTAATAATAATGATCCGAGAAAGAACCTGCTTTCAGTGTGTTTTAGCCAATATTGTTCCAGCTGCAAGTAACAGAAACTTTAAGTTGCTTAACCAGCATGTACAGAGCTGGAGGGCAGGAGTGCAGCAGGGCCTCATAGGCAGATCTGTCTGTCAACCGCTGGTTGACGTCAATTCAACACCAAGTTTGGGATGGGGTGGAGAAAGAAACTTTATTCAGTGCAAGCAGCTCGATTGTGATATCGCTCAATTATGAAGCAGTATAGCTGTTAGGAGGCCCTGGAGTGAGGCAGCCCTGGGGCCAGCCCCTCTCTGGTGTGGCAGCTCTACTGTGTTC
>NW_005325843.1:0-1730 GCF_000412655.1 Myotis brandtii | reverse complement strand
CCTTCCTCTCTGAAATCAATACAAATATTTAAAGAAAAGATCAGCTCTGCACTTGGTCCGAACAACTAAAAGGGAGGACAGATCTAGGGATGCACCCAGATCCTGACATTTCTGATTCTTTAGAGGAGTTTTACACTTCAAAAATAAGCTATTCTTGCTCATTCATTTCATCATATGGAAATAAAAGCTTGCTGAATCAGAATTATTCAAAATTAAAATGATCTCTGTAATTTATTATAATTTATTGATTACCTACTGCCTCCAGTTCTGGTAAAGCCTCACTTATTCTTCACAGGAACACCTTGAGGTATATAGTGTTATTAATTTATGTTTACCAAACGAAGAAACTGAGGCCAAGAGAAGTTAAGTAACCTACCCAGGATATCACAGCTAGACACCGGGATTCGAACCCAGGATGTACGTCTCCAGTGTTCACCCTCAGGGTTCTTATTAGCTGTCACCACTGGCAGTGGGTGCTAGTTCCCAAGTTCAGTCCTAAACCACCTCATGGCAGAGTGCCCACAGGATGCCTCTGCCTCAACCTCTCCCCCACTCAGTATGAGCCACCGCTGTTCCCTCCCTGGCTCTTTGACCTTGGAAAGGTTATTACTTCTTATCCCCTCTCAGTCAGTGTCCCACACGCTCTAAAATCTGAATAATATTAGCTCTTGTCTGGGTTTTTATGAAGATTTAATTTAATTTAATGAGACAGCGCATGCTAAGCACTTAGCACAGTGGCTAGCACATAGCAAATAGCCAATACATTGTTGATGTTATTATGTCATGTTCCCAAGGTCACGCAACTAGAAAGTCAGAAATCAGACCAAAGTCTGTGTGACTGGAAGACTGAAGGGAAACAAGAACACATACATCTGCACACACACACTTTCCAAAAGCAGCAGCGACAGCAGGAACCACAGGGCAAAAGCTCATGCTCTCTCGGACCTCTGACACCGCCTTCTATCCCTCACCATCCCTTTTGTGATGAGTAAGGCACAGTGGCCTGTCTGCTGATGAGAACAGGAGCATAGTCTAGTGGTGGAGGAAAACCTCTGACAGTAAGGCTTCCAGGGATTGGAACTTCAGCCTCATCGCTTCCAAACTGTGATATTAGGCAAGTTATGTAACCCCTCTAGGCTTCTTTATCTATGTATGAAGTTAGGAATAGTACCAATCATGTTGGGTTTTTGCAGGTAGTAATAAATGCCTTATTCATTTTAATAAAGGTGTATATATTCCTTTAAAACTGCAGTATGCTTTCAGACTGAAATGCGTGGTTCATGACAATCAGAAACCCCTAAAGTTTTAGAGATCGATAGGATCTGGGTGATTTCATGATCTTCCGTTCTCCAAGAATCTATATGCTTTCCCTGTCAAAACCGTTTTAGCTCAGTGGCAGGCCCGTGGAGAAGGGGAAAGGGAAAACCATCAGAAATCAGAGTTGATCTAAATAAGGGCTGGTTGTACCATCGGGAAGGTGGGCCAGCTTCTCTCGGTCTGGGCTGTCAGTGACTGGCATCACCATCACCAGAAGGACACATTCTCCTGTCCTTTCTCTTTGGAAGCAGATCCCAAACCAGCAGCGGCGGCTCCCATCCAGGAGCGAGAGAGTTAGCCTGGACTGATTGAGTATCAAGGGTTAGACCTGAATGCTAGTCAGAGCAGGGACCTCTTGCATTCTTGCTGCTTCAGTGTCTAGATCAGCGGTTCTCAACCTGTGAGTCGCGACC